>NW_006800445.1:0-15388 GCF_000485575.1 Poecilia formosa | reverse complement strand
TCCACATGGCCGATTGGTGACTCGACTTCAGAAACTCACATTTGCAACAAGGAGTCCTGTCTACTGATGCCTCGTTTCTGCGTTTACACAGAACAATGAGATGCTGCTTCCTTCTCTCAACATTTCCTTTATGTGAATTTGAAGTATTGATTGAAATGGCAAAATTTAAAGTATCATCCTCAAAAGGTAAGGTAATTTTATTTATATAGCACATTTTCAGCAACAAGACAATTCAAAGTGCTTTACATGAGTTAAAGGGAAATACAAACAAAATAACAAACCAAAGGAAAGGAAACTAATCTAATGTTGTTCTAAAGTATGTAAACTAAATGCTCCTGTTCAGGGTTGCTAAATATTTAATTCCATTTCTAAATAGTGAAACTCTACAGTTTCTGATAAAATAAGCTAAAGAGTGACTGATCTAAATCCTTTTCTGGGTTAAAAGAAAATGATTTTGAACAAAACAAAGATGAACAACAAAAATCTCCCAAAAAAACCACAAAACGGGATTTTATGTTTGTCATAAAATCAGTATGTCAAAAACAGTTTTATGTGGTTTTTGGTCTGTCCGAAAAAGAGTTAATGAGCAAAATGGAAAGAAGAAAAAGAAGTTTTATTTATATTGCACTTTTTCAGCAACAAAGCAATTCAAAGTGCTTAAACTCATTTTCCATTGTGTCGATAAGACAAACAAAAGTACATTTCTGCCAAAAATCTTAGATTGATTTCAGAAATGTACAAGAAAAAACTTTCTCTGTTTCAAAAGTCAACAATTTGCAAGATAAAATCTGAAATATTTAGATTAATTTCATAAATTGTCTGGGAAAAAAAGACACATTTACATGGGAAGCTTTCCTATGTAAACAGTCACATTTGGGCTTCCATGAATATTTTTGCAGCAATTCCCTTTTTGTGGTCTTTTTGGGAGATTTTTGTTGTTCATCTTTGTTTTATTCTTCTTACAATGTGAACTTCCCACTTTGGAAACCAAACTAATGTTTATTCTTTTGTGTCCTGGCTGCTGTTTGTGTTTTCTGAAGAGTTTGCTCTGGTTTTGTTGGTAAAACGGTCTGCAGAAGGAAAAAATAAGCAAACTTCTGCTAATATTGCTGGTATGAAACTCTACAGAGATGCATATAGAATTACATCTTCTGCTAATGTTAAATGGAAACACTGACTGTGTGGTTTCATGGGGATTTGAACCTTTTGTAAATGCAGTTTAGTTACATGTTGTTTAGAGATCCAGTGGCTTATGGCAGGGGTCTGTGAATGTCACTGAAGAACGGGACTATAAGTGGAAAATCTCAGCACAATGAGTCATTGTGCTGAGATTTTCAGATAATATTTAAGTTGACAACCAAGCCCACAGCGTGCAGGCAAAAGGAAATATGCTTCTATGTTCAGTCTGGTCTTTAGAAATCAATGGCCGGCAATTAGGAGGGCCAACTAATGCAAATTTAATGAAAAAGGACAAACACCAATTATCTGACTGGCAGCGTCTGCATGTTTTTACGAGCTCAACTATTAAACAGAGTTTGCTCTTTGTGTTGGACCAACAGTGGTTTGGATTTTTATTTCATTTGTTTTTACTGCGATAAAACGACTAAAACGCTTGTTAAATAGGAAACCATCCAACAGGTCCATGAAGAATGAAGGACCGACATCTAGTGCCCACTTTTCTGTCAGTACATTTCTGTCTGAACAATCTGTTTTTAATTGGCTTCACTTGATATAAAAAATCTGAGAAACAGAATTTTAGATTTTTGTTGATTTTAAACAAGAATTGTCAATTTAACAGACATAAATTAGCTTAAGTTCATTTCTGTTATCAAAGCCTATCTGACTTACTGAAATAAATTAACTCTTGTTCTACTGACACTCCAGTCATTAAAATATGTTAAAGGCTTTATCTAAGCAGAAGCCATTGCTGTGGATAAAAATAAATTAAAGTAAAACCATTGGTAGATTTCAAAATGTAACAATCCATTTTGTTGTCAGAAAAGTGGAAGTTTCATTTCGTGCAAGTGTTTAATTATAAATTTAATCCTGTTGAGGATTTAATCCTGATATACTACATTGTCCTGCGTCATGGTAAAAGCTGTTGTTGCTTAGCGCTTTAGCATTAGCTTCTGCCAGATACTGTGTAGATGTAGCATGTTAGCAGAATTGTTTATGATTAATGCTTTAGATTTAGTGCAGCTAGCTTCTTACCTATCAGTTTCTACCACTGCAAATGTCTAAGAATTAAAAAAACATGTGTGCTAGCTTTTTAGCTAGTACTTCCCACTACTGCAAATATATAAGGATTTTAAAAACAAATAAACAAAAAAAAAACATATATAATTCTACATTTTTTGGTCGTGCAGGTAGCTTCTTAGCTAGCCTTGATCACCACTGCAAATATTTAAGCAGGTTTTTAAAAAGATATATGTAGATGCACATTTTTGGGTAGTTAAGCTAACGTTTTGGCTAACATTGTCCATCATTGCTCATATTTAAGCTTTTTTTTTTATTTTAAACATACATCAATGTACATTTTTGGGTAACGCAGATAGTTTTTTATCTAGCAGTGTCCACCACTACAAATATCTAAGAATTTTAATAAAAAACATATGTATCCTTTGATAACATCGAGCTAATGAAGGTTGAAAAGCTAGACAAGCAGACAAAGTACATAGAAATGCCTGGAATAATCTCTGAATCTGACAAATTACCTTTTAAATAATCTGTAGTATTCAAGCTGCCTTTCTCCGCTTGATGTCTGTGGTTTTCTGCAGAGGACTCGCAGGGTAAACATCTGTCCTCAGCGGCTCGACGCGCCACTAAAAGCTTTTGTTTGTGTGGACACGACTTGTGACAGTGTGTAGTCCCAATTTGCCAGGATGTCTGGCTGAGTGGGCAACATGCTGCGATGCATGCTGGGAGCCCGAGGCTGGGGGATATTAATTAGCTC
Organism: Poecilia formosa; assembly: GCF_000485575.1. Classification (NCBI taxonomy): domain Eukaryota; kingdom Metazoa; phylum Chordata; class Actinopteri; order Cyprinodontiformes; family Poeciliidae; genus Poecilia; species Poecilia formosa. Next base: position 12,435 of record NW_006800445.1, on the reverse strand, counting down.
AGCCGAAACAATACATGAAGTGCACAAAAAAAGAGGCTTTTAAACAGATTAGTTTTCATTCTAACTAAATTAAATGCATCGTGATGGTGTATTTTTCTTTTTGGATCGAAAAATATACTCCTCCAACTGCAATTTTTCATCGAGGAACATTAAAACAAGCTCATGTTGCATTTACAGGGAAAGATGAAACTGAAATGAATCTTTGTAAGGCGATCTCTGCACAGATAAGCCAATGAAATGCCTCACAGTGAGGCTATAAACTTGTTTTCTAACTTATTATAGGACTCTGTACTGCTGTTCAGCATTAGCTTTCCCATCAGGCTTTTAACACTGATTAAAATTCTTTGCACTGTGAATTGAAACATCTCTTTTTCTCAGCTGCAGTGCTTCTGCAACCTCGTACTTAATCATTATTGTGTAGTTAAATTTTTTATTTCTAGATGTTGGGGATTCGATCTGACATGAGGGCATCGTTTTGTTAAATTATGACTAAGAGAAACTGCCTTTCATTAAATAATTGACATGAATTTGCCACAATATTAAAATCCTGTTTGTAATGCTAATAACCTTCCCCTTGTTGTGCAGAAGCGGCTCGATGTTCTCCAGCGTTTAGCTCCGGGATCTTTCAGGTCATGTCAAAGCAACGTCTACATGAACTCCAGGAGACGGCTGCTCTGCAACAACATGATCATCGGTAATTATTTCAAAACTCAGTGGGGCTGAGGGCTATTAGTGTTTTCTGCAGCAGATAGTAGAAGCTGCAGCTTGGAGAACGGCTGTGCTTTTCTAATATATAATCCACATCACACTAACCATCTTCCTACGTCTTCTGTCAGTTTATTTCTTTAATGTTTTTTGTTAACTTGTTTTGTAAACATTCACTAAATGTTAGTTGTGCTGTGGCTGGAGATCTTCAGTTAGCGTCCGCTGTGAGGTTCCCCTGAGGGTTTATTACAATTTCCTTTGAAAATATCTGTATATTTTATTTTTAACTGAAATTTTGTTAAGGTTGCAGCCAAAAAGCAAGTAACTGTCAGCAGTCAGTGCCCAGATCAGATTATCTTTGTAATGCCCAGTTCAGAGATCTTTTGCTGAGAGCTAGCTTCTAGCTAACGGTTCTTATTAACTTTAATTTTTTTATATCAATTGACCATTTTTTAAAGGTTAGCTAAATGTCATAAATAAATTTCTGGTAATGTTTACCTAATTTTTTTACTAAGTGTACCCAAAGCTTTGCAGCTACATTCTTAGCAATCTTTATCAAACTTTCCTAAACATTTGCCTGACTTTTATTCTTTATGTCCAGTAAGCATTTGGGAAATGTTTCTTCTCTTCTAGCCAAACTTGCCAGTTTTTCATCTTACCTTTTTATGAAAACAACTGAGGTTTGCTAAGTGAACTCCTTTACAGGACATTACTCAATCTTAATCTTTTTTATGTCCACTAAGTAAATACAAAACGTTTCCAAGTAAATTTCTTGCAGCTTTTAGCCAATTTTCCAGATGTTTCATCGCCTGAACTTTATTTTTTGTTTTCCAACCACTATGAATTCTGAAACATTTCCTAAAGACTTTATTTTGAGTAAATTTCAGCTGATGTTTCCAAACTGCTCACCTAATTTTTATTTTTTTATGCCAACAGAGTTTCTACAAAACAGAGTTTCTACAAAAGGCTTGCTTGATGCTCTATACACTAACTGTCCATCAGCGTTTAGCAAGTTTGTGTTAGCAGAATCTTAGCCGAACCAGAATATTTTCCTGTTTGGACGCCGTTAGTGAATCATCTGGTAAGTTTTAGTAAATATGTCTATTTGGAAACAGTTTGCTAAACTCTGACACTAACCTTCCAGCAACCTTTTCCCAGACATTTTCTCGCCTTTTTTTTAAGTCAACATGTTTGGAAACAATTTTCTGAAAGCTGCAGTTAAGTTTTCGGTAGTCTTTAGCAAACATCACTTAACCAAATTGTTTTGCTGACAGAACATTAGCTGCAGCTCTGAAAACACTTAGGCTGCAGATTGTAGTGGCTGTTTACCAAACATTGATTTTTACATGTAAAGTTTTGGTAAAATGTTCACCTTTCCGTAACGTTTAGCGAATGTTTCATTGGTTTTGCAGAAGCTAACATTCCCCAGACATGTTCTCATGTCAACAAAGTTTGCAGCTGACGTTCCTGTAATGCTTATCAAATGATTCACTGTTTCTTCAGGAAACTTTACACTAAACATTAGTGAATGTTTCCCATTTGTTGCATAAAAAACTGCTATTTTAGAATCAGTGTAAGGTTACCTGACTGTTATATGCACCGTTGGGTTTGTGATATCTTTACCTAAAGGTCATAAAACCTGCAGCCTTCAGAGAGGCTTGCCTGAACTTTCTCTGGAGGTTGTGTTCTGTCTAACCCTCAAGAGAAACTTCTCAAATGTTCCCCTAAGGTGGATTTTAATTCTAAAAGTAAGTAAGGCCATATTTTCACTCCTTTTTCCTGCCTGTGTTGCTACTTTACATTTCACCCTGACTCATGGCGCCTATAATTTATCTCAAGCTTTAAAAATTCACCTTCACCGAAACCTAAAAGCAGCAAGGAAGTACTAAGAACGACGATTTACTGGGCCACTAAAAACCTCAAAGGGCGCAGCGTGACACGTGCAGAAATCACCGCCGTTGCTCTGCGGTGACGAGGTAAAGCCGTTCCTCTGAGGTGGCGAAACGAGCGCTTGAAGCCTCGATTTCCGGCCATTAAAACCAAAAACCCCGATTCTGCTGTCGTTAAGAGGCAGCTGCGTCTGCGAGGGTCAGCCCTGAGCCAGAGCTGGGCTCTGATAGCGTGTCTCCAGCTAATTGTGAGAGCGATCATTATGCCTGATAAAGAAAACCATAAATCACAAAGAGAGGCTTGACCTGTGGCTGGCCCCGGACGTTTGCTGGAAGAAACTCTCAGCGGCTGACTCAGAAAAATCTCATTATGTCTTCGGCCTGACAAAGCACCAGCGCCATCTTTGGCTTTTATTCCTTGGTCAGATAAAAGCAAAACCTTTTTTCTTCACTGGAAGCACCAATGTGTGAATGGACTTAATATTCAGTCTTTAAGTCAAATATGAGTTTTTAAATCAACATTGAAAAAACAAAGACTGTTTATAGAACCTCTGTAAACGTCTTGGTTTGGATTCTTCAATCCAGTTTTTGGGTTTTGAAATTTTTGTTTTTGGAAAATCACTTTTTTATCCTTGGTTTACTAAAGTTCAAAGTGATGTCAGTGCGCCCGTGGCGGCCATCTTGTTTCTTTGGGTCAAACTAAAATAGCATTTTTTAAATAATGAGAATATCATCTGAATATTAGGAAAATAAAGTAGTAACTTCATGAAAACTCTAACACAAAATTAAAAAAAATACCATGACGATTCTTGAGCATCTTGGTACAACAAAGTATTAGGACAGTCTTAAGAAAAAATTTAAATTTAAAAATAAAGTTATAATATTTCAAGAATGTAGTTGAAATAATGACAATGTCAAAATAATATGAGAATAAAGTCGTAATAATATGACTGTATGTTTTAAATAAAGTTACAGGGGGAAAATAGAGAGACAACGAAAGGAAATGAACTGCTACGTAAACAGTCTTCACCCCTTTCAAAATAAGAGCATTTACATCAACATCTAACTACCTGCAGTATTCTTAAAAGCTGACAACCAAAACTACAACTGAAATTTATTTAACTGAAAGGTTACAAAACGGCCAAGTAAATTAGTGCTTTAGGATTTGGCTGGAAAAATTAAGCTAGCAAAATGCTAACATGCTAAAGTGCTAAACAAACTGCAGTCTGCTCTGAAATTTTTGGTTTCCTTTCCTATGCTGGTACATCTGGACATTAGCATCTTGAATAACACAGCTGTCTGCTCAGCAGAGGGAAGCACTATGATGAGGTTGAACCTTGACCTTAGCTACATGCTAACCGTCCAGAGGCCTGAACCCGCATGGTTTCTCTCTGTTCCTTCCAGCTCACTTCGATCCTCTCATCAAGTGTAATGTGTCCATGTGTTACTGCAGGCTTTGACATTCTTTGCTGTTTTTCTCTCCACACGTTGAAAGCCAAAGCAAATATTCCCTTTCACTCCACGGTGAGCTTGAATTATTAGCCAGGAGCGGCTCTGCAGGAACCAGCAGCCGGAAACTTTATGCCACCACCGCAGACTCCAACTCATCTGAAGATTAAGTAGATGAATAAAAGGCTTTATTTGGTTATTAAATCTACTTTCATTAGATTTTTAAAGCGTCCACATCCCTAGACAGTCAAATGAGTCAACAGTGACTCCACACGTTAGCATTTCCAGATAATTCCAGATGTCTGAGGATAAAGTCATTGAAAACATCTGCAAACCCGACGTTCCATCTGATTTAACCTCCAGACAGAACAGAAATTATTTTTAATGCCATTTAATGCCATGCACTTTAATATTTCCATTCCAAAGGTTAGGAGTTCACATGACAATTTAACACCATGTAAGGAAACCAGAGAGGCCCACAGCCATGCTGAGCTAATCGTCCTGACTCGGTGAAACTATCGCATTTATCAGCAGCCATGATTGTTTGGCTGTAAGGCTGCATTCCCACCAGTTTAGTCCAGTTCGTTTGGGGATGTCTGAATGAGTAAAATTAAAACTAAGGCCTTAAAATGTCTTAAATTGTTGAAAAAACTGTACGTTGGCCTTAAATATGTTAATCATAAGTCTTAAATTATGTCTTTGCATCACTATTTAATCTCAAATATTCTATGTAGGTTTTTTTTCCTCGCAGGATTTTTCTGTCAGGCAAAAGTTTAAGTCAGTGGTTGAGGCTACCGCTAACTAGCTGCTAATATAGCCTTGGTAGCTGGCTAGCTTTTTGGCATCTATTATGAATGAAAGCAAATTTATCACCATTTGCCTGGACGGCGTTTGTTTTTGCTACTGATTCACTTCTGTTGCCAACCCATCTGAGATACTACGTAAAAAAACGTTTAAGCTAGGGACTACGGAGGTAAAAACTGTAGATAAATATTTACAGAGTAAAAAGCACAAAGCTACTATTAATAACAACAAAAAGACCCCATAAGTTTCACTGTTTTTGCTATGCTTGATACAGCAGGATGCTCCAACCATTCCCTATATATATATATATATATATATATATATATATATATATATATATATATATAGTCTTAAATTTAATTAAAAGCGCTGTTAAAACAGCTCTTAAAAAGTCTAAAAGTCTTAAATTTGACCTGCTGAAACCTGCAGATACCCAGAGTCCAGTTGGTTTCTTGATGGTAAGTCAACAAAATAATTATCTATTCCAGCAGCCATTGTACAGCAAACAGAAAGAAAACCAGGTAGCAAAATGTGATGGGGCTCAGCTTTGGTTGCTAGGTAACGACGCGTTGCCAGTTGAATGTAACCCAACATTAAGAAGTTTTTTGAAATGGCTCATTAACTTATTGCCAAAAGAAACTCATTCATTTTTTTAAGTGATTGGACTGTTTTTAGAAACAGGTGAGACCAAAATGAACGTATAAAATGTGCAAAATATGACGTTTTCATTTTAGGTTTCCTTTAAAATAAAATTTTTGTTGATTTTTTTGGTTGACTTTTTTGTATTAATGACTAAAAATGTTAATGTCTGTGTTTTTTTATTCTTTTTAGATGATGTTCTTTTTCAGATAAGTAAGAAAAGGATAATACATCTGTATCAGCATTTATTAATAAAGACACTGAATATTTCAGGGGATTTTTTCACATGACTTTGTGGCATTGAGCGGTCTGGGACACTGGGAACGGTGGCTGTTTAATGGTACCAGTTGACAAATGGATCTCTGTTTCTCATCTGTTACACCATGTGAACATCTGACAGCAGCCAGACCGCCTGGTACTGTATGTAGTGCAGCATGGGAAACAGAGCCAGGTGTCACTGTAAAGCTATGCTAATTAGCCCGGTAATAAAAACACAGACGCTAATGAAGATGAGGAATGTCAGACAGAAAGGGCGGCGCGAGCTCCCGACGCGGAAAAATGTCCGAACACAAGCTGAGAGTCTGCAGGACGCTCTGCTGAGGCTTTGCTTGTCCTGAGGGATTCGGTTTAACGTTTGCACATGAGAATATCTACAAACACCCAGTCTGTCCATTCTGCTGCTGAAAGCCGCGGCGAGGTCAAAAACAAAGGTTTCCTTCTTGTTGCTCTTGTGAAGCTGATATTTGCACAGGTGCAGCTGCAGAATCTTCCTGCAGGTCTTTTTACAGTCAGACAGGAGGTTTTATTTCCCTTCCAGACCATGAACTGACCTCCAGATGTGTTAGGAAAAATTTTTTTCCTCACTCATCTGATTTCTGATTTGAATTTTTTTTTTTCATTTTCTTTTCTAAAAATGAGATTACAAACAGGAGCGTTTCTACTTTTTTTGTTAGAGGGACGAGGCAGCAGCACTAACTACAACAATAGGACCATTGTAGAGTAAATTTCGCCAAAAATTTTTTGGTTAATCTCAGACATTTTCTAGAAAAAAAAACTACACAATATCTGAGCTTGAAAAGTCAAAAATTTGCAAGCAAAAAAAATCTAAATTATTTTGACTTTTTGAAACTTGGAAATTCCCAAATTGTTCTCACTGTATTCTTGTTGGCTGTGCAGGAGGCTCCACTTTTGCTTTTCAAAGATGTACGCTTGTCTAATTGCGTATCTGTTTGGATCCATTTTCACATGCCAGTGTAAACGTAGAGCTGGGTTTGGATTTGGATAGGATTTAAGTGACAAGACGCCCTAAAACATCTCATTCTGAACTGAGCAGACTAAAATCTCATTATCTAAGAAGGATTTTGTGTAAAAATGTAACATGTTCAAACAATAATAGGTTGTCTTTAATAACAGGAAATGTTGGTAACTTAAAAAGCTGAGTGGAAATTGCAGCCTCAATTTTTTTAAGTTGAACCAAGAAAACATTTTTTACAGTGTAGCAAGGCGACCTCTGATGGCTGTTTATTAATCACTACTTTTTCAGGCACCATTAGTGCATCCCCCCATCTCTATGAAACCTTTATTTGACCCCTTTGAAATGTGTGGAAAGTCAATATATCGATGCTTTTTTTAACTTAAAGCTAAAATCAAATTTCTGACCCAGGAGCAAAACCAAATCAAACCGAGTTGATTCATGATGAGCAGGAAGGAGAGTCTGGATGAACCTCACTGCTTTTATTACAACAGATAATCCTCTTTAGACTGATTCATGTCTGCAGGAAAATATGTAATCATCACCTGTATGCATGATACAGTCGTATGGGGACAATTCATGCCAAAAAACAGGAGAATTCATGCTGATGAATGTTAATTGTGCATCTTGCATCATTCTATAGTAATGGTTAAAGATGTAGGATATCAGTTCCCAGCAGATTTATCCACAGAGTAAATATTTTCCAGTTTTTCTTCTGTCTGGTCAAACTTCTGGTTCTGATAGCTACACACTCGTTTCCTTTTAGGGGTTTTCCACGTCTCAATCAATCAAAGGGAGGATCCATCACAGAAAAGAAGGAGATGCAGCTCTATTGGCCAAGACTGTGATGCACAAAAGAGGAATTTGGCTCAGTTTTTAAGGCGTCAACAGATATCAAGTAAAATATATGAACTTAAGATGAGATAAAATAAGGATAAAAGAACAAAATGTACATGTAATTTCAGCCAAATTGATCATTTTTATGGACAAAGAGACTCTTGGACGTCCTGAGCCTTTCTTCTCTGCAGCTGAAACTCTTTTTAACGGCTGTTTCTTGGGTGTTTTGATGCCTGCTGTTGCTAACACAAGATCATCATTTCAGGAACATTCCTCTTCCAAAGCAGCCATGGAATCAGAGCATAAAGGTATGCTAGTCAGAAATTTTAAGATTGATTTCATGTATTTTCTACAAAAGACATGGACATTTTTTCATGTAATAAAGTAGAACATTTTTGACTTATAGAAATTTTCTGTGTCCTAGCAAATTTCGACTTCTGAAATGCAGAAATTTCCAAGTTTTTCCAGAAAATTTCTGAGATTTTTTCTTACAAATTTTCAACTTTTAAAATAAAAGAATTGCAGTATTTTTCTAGAAAATTTCTGACATTTTTCTCAAAAATTTTGGTTTTTTGAAACTCAAATTTCCAATTTTTTTCTGGAAATTTCTGAAATTAAAATTCCTGTGTTTTTTCGAACAGAGGAATTAAAAAAAAAACGTGAATTTTTGAAACTCAAAAATTCACCGCTAGCTACAAAGCCAATTATGCTAATCCTAAAACACTGGTCATTGATGTTTCTTCCTCTAATGCTAACACAGTATTTGGCGGAAGCTACCGCTAAAGCGTCACATCAACATGGTAGTTAGCTGAAGCTAATGCTAAAGCACTAACTTTAATTCAAGTTATATCTCCCCTTAAAGACTTCAACTGTCAAGCACCAATTTAATTTTGACATCATAGTTTATGTGTTCTATATTTTCCTTAAACATTGTATTTTTGTTTTCTACTGTCTGTGTTTTATTTATTAATTATGTCAGTTTTGGCCCTCGATATGTCTGTTTCTTGTTTTAAATAAAGTTATTGGGGGGAAAAGAGAGAAAATGAGGAGAGGAAACAAAACTGCTGTGTAAACAGACTTCAAAATAAGTGCATGAATTTAAACGTCTCACTACTTGGAGAATTTTTTACAGTTTATAACCAAAACTTCAACACAGTTGTTGTAGCTTATTAACCTGAAAGTTTACAAAATAACTGAGTAAATGAGAAATGTAGAAATGATCAGGAATAAGTTATTTTAGGGGAAGCTCTGTGCTAATGTTTTCAAAGTTAGCTAAAATGCTAAACAAAAACTTAGCTCTGCTATTAGTGCTTTAGCTGAAATGTGCCTACCAATGGCAATTCCCTAATGAATGGATCTTTGACCTCCTGAACGTCATGTTTAACGTTCTGGTTTTGCATTTTATCATTTGGTAAACCAGCAGTAATGCTGCAGCATGTTTGCATCTGTTCAGGGAGCAGAACCTGTTCCAGAACAACCCGAGCTGCAGCGGAGTGAGGCAATAAAACGGACTGTAAAACGCTGAAACAGGAAGACGTTTGGATCCCAGCACATCTGCGGAGTTTCCAGGTATTTACGAGAAACACCAGCAGGTTCTGGTGAGACAGAACTAACAGACAGTTATCTGTGAAAACCAGACGAAGTCAAATCACAACCGATTTAACCGAGTCGTTGGCTGACAATAGGAAGGAACCACTCCATTTCTACAAGGAAAAACTTACAAAAGCACCAGAGCCAGGTTCAGAACCAGCCTTTGTCTGCTCTGGGCTGAGAAAACAGGAAAGAAACACAAAATCACAACAGCTAGCAGTATAGGGAAATGCTAATCTTACTGCTAAGGGGTTCCAGTTGTAAAGATACACAGTCAGAAATTAACAATAGTTTGAGTTACTGAGCCTGTCAGAACAAAATGGGGGTTAATTTTTCAAATGATACTTAGGTAGCTAGCTTGTAGCTAGTACTTAGCAAGACTAGCTACAAGTGAAAGATTTAGTTTACAAGCAAAATATGTAGCTCCAAATTCAATAGTTAGTTTGCAAGCTAGTTTTCAAATCACACAATTTAACATGCTAAGTATAAACTTTTGCTTCTGTCTACATATTTAGTTAGCAAGCTAGCTTCAAACAAAATAGTTAGCCAGATAATATATGTATCTAGCAAGGTAGATTCAAACTAAATATTTAGTTAGCAAAATCCCTTAGCAATTTAGTTAACAAAGGTAATATTTAACTCCAAACAAAATATTTGTTTAGTAAGGAAACTACATACAAGTATTTGTTTAGAAAATGAAATATTTAGCTCCAAAATGAATACCTAGATTAAAGCTAATATTTTTGCTTCAAACTAAGTATTAAGTTAACAAGTAAATTATTTAACTACAAAACATTTTCGTTTGCCAACAACTGACATTTACAAAATGAATGAAATAAATGGTGATAAATTAACCTCATTTTTTCTTATGACAGGCTAAATAATCCAAATTATTGCTGTTGATTTTTGACAGTGTAACTACTAACAGCCTCCCATAAACCTCAGCATGCTAGCATCAACATTTGCAGTTTGACGCCGTGCCAAAGTTAGCATTAGGCTCAGATAACCTGCATGGTCGTCTATAGATTTACAGTCCTGCTGCAGTCCGAGCCTCAGACGCCGAATGATAAATAATGAAAAGAGGCAAACATAAAACGACCCCAGGCCTCACAGATTATTAGATCCTAAAAAGCTCCGGATTCAGAGCAGATGAACAGCGAGGATTTATGTCTCGCTTCGTCCTGCTTTCATGTGGACGGACCCTCAGTGTCCTCCTGTTTCTGTAGTTTGCATTAACCTCAGAAAAAACAGATCCGCCTGAGCAAACCGGAGCCATCAATTACAAGATGAGACCGATATTTGGCAGTAACTCTGCGAACGGGCGAAGTCCTGCAGAATTTAGTCGACTAACGACGGTTTAATGGACAATCTGTGACAAAGATAAACAGGAGCCTCAATCCTGACAGCAGAAGCTACTAATTACCTCACAGAGCGAAGGCAGACAGACTGCAGGATGATTTCCATGTGGCAGAGAAATTAGAGGAGTACGTTTCTGTCAAAACATCTTCTCAAATTAATTAAAACAAAACAGTAATATATAAAAAATAGAAAAAAAATCTGGAAAACACTTGGAAAGTCGAAAAATGCTTGAAAATTTCAGAAATTTTTAGATGAATCTGACATTTTCAAGAAAAAAATTAGAAATTTCTAACTGAAAAAAGAGAATTCTAACTTTAGTTTTTTGACAGAATTTTGAGAAAATAGTCAAAATAATTGTTTTTTTTATTTTTTTCCTCTTTAAATTTCTGAATTTGAACAGCCAAACATTTGCTCCAAAAACAAAAAAATCTCAAGAATTTTTAGTTTAATGTCAGAAATTGAGACAAAAATTTGAAATTTTCAGAGTTTCAGAAGTCGTGAATTTTTTATTTTTGTAACTAGGAATATTTTCAGCTTTTTCAAGCAATTTTTTGACTTCTTAAACTGTGTTTTCTCAAACTTTTCTGATATTAATCTAAAAAACTCTTAGTTTTTTCTAGCAAATCTGACTTTCCAGATCAAAAATTTCCATTTTTTTCTCAAAAATTTCTGGGATTAATCTGCAAATTTTGGGTTTTTTCCCATGACATTTTTGACTTTTGAAACAGGAATTTAAAGAAAAAAATTCTAGAAAAAATCTTAAATGACCTTTTCTGAGTCTTTTCTAGCAATTTTTTTTTACTTTTTATACTCAGATATTTCCAAGTTTTTTTCTAGAAGATTTCTTAGCTTAATCTCAATATGTCTGACTTTTTTTCTAGTAAATTTTCTACATTTCAGACTTAGATATTTCAGTGTTTGGTGGAAATATATAGTTTTTTTTTCTTTGTACAATTGTCATAATATGGGGTCCTAACATGTTGCGCTCCTGGTAAACTCATAAAATTCCCAGAGAGAAGCTGCTGATCATCACTAGCATGAAACAGAACAAGATGGTGGATCATCATCAGCATAACGAGCTTTGATTTCTGTTTTGATCATCAAAGACAGCTCATCGCCACGCGCCCATCACACTGCTGAAATAAAAACGTGTCACAGCAAACAGACAAAACATGCCAAGTTCCATTATTTCAAATCACTTTTTCATTTTCTTTGTGATGACGTGTGATAGATTTACAGCGTTGGTGTTTGTTGTAGATATCTGCTGTAATTTGCATGTAAAACGTCTTTGAAAATGTAATCTGTTTGGCTTCTGAAGGAAAATAATTTAATTTGCAGAATGACTTTATTAGAGAGAAATGTTTGTCACAGAGGGAGTCAAAATAAATCTTGATGTTTCATGAACCTCGGCTGGTTGAGTCATTAAAAATGAGCCGTCATTCGTCATTAGCCTAGCACTGGTGGCAGAGCTACGGAAGAACATAAGGGCCTGATGACAAAAAAATGTTTTTTTTGCTCAAAATTTTAATTTTCAGTCAAAATACAAAAAAATCTTAGATTTATGTAGAAATGTGGTTTTCATAAAAAATAATCACAAGACAGATTTTCATTTTTAAGGGATATTTAAACTGGATTCTGATGGATCCATCTGTCCGTCCAATAATCCATCCATAATATTTTATTTTCCAGAGCTTTTGTATTTTCAAGTGTAGGTTGTATTTCAGAGACATTTTTTATTTTAAAGTCATAATTTTAATTTTCACCCATTTTATATTTTTGAAGTGTTGATTGTCTGAAAGACTTTAGATATGAATTGACCCGTATGGGGTTTCAACCCATGACCTCGGCGGTAACAGCCCTACGCTCCAACCTGCTGAGCTGACCTACCTTGCAATTGTTTGACCTACCTTG
>NW_006800444.1:402688-404264 GCF_000485575.1 Poecilia formosa | reverse complement strand
TATGACTAAACTAAATAAGTAAGAATACATAAACTAAGAACATAATAAAGATATAACAAATAGTTGATAATACAATTTACCTAACATAATGTAATGTTGCTGTCTGTTTAATGACCAATAAAGTTTTTAATAACATTCTGTTCAGCAAATTGTTTACAAAACTACAGATGCTGGTCAAAAAATTAGAATATCACAAAAAGTTCACTGAATTGATTTGTACCACTTGTTCTGTGGGTTTTTCATGTGGATTGGTGCCACTTAAGCGGCTGTAAAGCGAAGGTTTTGGACCTTAATCTGACTGACTACTTGTGTAGTTTGGATCAGGTGAAGCGTTGCTGCCCTCGGCTGTTCTTAAATTATCCTGCTCGGTATCGGAGCGGCTAACCGCCAGCTTATTGGGTCACTAATTACGTAGGTTTTACAGATAAAAAATTATGTTGTTTTCGACTGAAATTCAGTCACAAAAAAATGAAAAGTGAACCACCGACCCTGCGGCCGACTATAAATGTATGTGGAGCCTTAAATATAAACTTCATATCCCTTCAAAACACTGGTATGATTTATAACAGACTCCAGCTGTTGTGCTGTGTGTCTGAATATTTCTCTCTGTAGTTTAAAGATGAGCCATAAAATCTTTAAGTTTGATGCTCACACACAGCCTAACGTGATGTTTGGGTGATAAATTCATCCAACATAATAGACTATATCTCTACTTTGACAGGACATAGACAGCAGTGGAGAGTTTAACTTGTTTTTAATCTGTCTTCTTAATTATGTTAAATGATGCGTAAAATCACATTAGTTTGGCCTTATGGTGTATTAATGTCCTTCAAAACACGATCTAAATTGAAATACATCTGAGGATATAATCAAAACTGGTGTCATATTTACTTAATTATTACTTACGGAAGAAGATTAGCGCCATTGAAGAGAAAGAATTCAAAGTAAAACAAAAATCTGAGATTCAAATCAGAATTTTGACTTTTTACTTTTCTTTCTCTGAGTTGAGTTAAAAGTCAGAATTTGTTAGTTTCTTAGACGGTGTTGTGAACTTTGCTGTTATACTGTTAAAATACACCTGCTGCAATGTCTCAAAAACTCCCGTTTCATGACATTTAAAATTTGTAAAATTCACAAAACAATACATTAATATTAATACTATCAACTGTATCTGTCTATTTTACTTTTCCATTAAAAATGCAAACAGTTTCCTTTTTAACTATATATATATATGATATATATAACATGTTAAATTACTAATTTAAATTCATATGAAGACACTCGTCTCACCAAAAGTGCATATCAGAATTTATCCACTAGATGTCAGCAAATACAAAGACCTCACCTCAGACTACCTGATTTGTTTTATTTAAAATAAGACAATTCTGGCTGATATAGGCTGATATACAGCCTATATCAGCCAAAACTATCAGAAAAATTGCCTCTGATTGATCAGAATTTTTTTTTATGTTCTTATGAAAACATGTTCAGATTTTTATTGGATTATCCAGAAAAAGTTCTTATTTTTGCACTATGCTTGAGCGAATTTGTGTCTTTATGTATGAGAAACTTCACG
>NW_006800444.1:394152-402175 GCF_000485575.1 Poecilia formosa | reverse complement strand
TTTTCTCATCATACATGTTCTCTGAGAAATCCTGGTTATATTGTTTGGTGAGCAAATCCTTCAATTCAGTAACGGAAATTCTGTTACTTGACACTGCAATAGGCCCAACATATTCTGTGGTACTATCAACACTAAGTGGTCCCGTTACAACCCATCCAAGAACTGTTTCTACTGCGTACGGTCCATTCTCATAACTGTTTATTATTTTCCACGGCTCTAACGCTCGAGGAACATTAGTACCAATGAGGAGTTCAATGTCTGCCTCAATTTTCCTTAAATGGACACCTCTGAGATGAGGCCACCTCTCCAGATCAGCTTGAGTGATGATGTTTTCTTTTGAGACAGGTATTTTATCCTGTGTGTAAACCTTTGGCAGGTCCAAGTATGTACAGCCCTCCAAGTCTCCCACCTCTAGTCCTCTGACCTCATAGGTCCCTGCAGGCTTTTCCTGTCCCATTGTTCGCAGAAGTATCTCTGCTTTGCGTCCCTTCAAATTTAGCCGGTTCATCAAGCTTTCAGTACAAAATGTCGCTGTGCTGCCCGGATCAAGGAAAGCATAGGTCTGAATATATTTGTCCCCTCTTGCCACCTTAACTCGGATGGGAACTATTGCAAGTGCACATTCTCTCCCGGCCCCGGTTCCACCGCCTGCTGAAACCAGAGCACTGCTTATGGGAGTTTCTTCAGACTCAGTTTGACTGTCCTGCTTTGAAACTTTTGCACTTACAATATGGAGTACTGTTGGATGTCTCATTTGACAAACTTGACACATTAGCCTACGCTTACAATTTTTGCTTAAATGACCTTTTAGTAGGCAGCCAAAACAGTATCCGTGACTTCTCAAAAATTCAACTTTACTGTCATGTGACTCTGTTTTAAAACGCAGACAGTCAGTTAAGTTGTGTTTACCCTGGCAGAATCCACAGTAAGGCACGATGGGCCTGGGTGTGGTTTCGGGTGGTAGTGGAGTCAAGACTGCTTGCTTTGCAGCACATCCTGTCTTCTCTGTAACTATTGAAGTTGCAAAGCTGCTATTTTTACCTCTTATCGATGGTTTTTTGGTTGCTGTTTGGTCTTGAAGGTCTCCAAACAACGGATCCAAAAGCATGTTGGCGTGGTTTTCCACAAACTCAACAAGATGTTTAAATCTGACTCTCCTGCCAGTTTTTTGTTGTATTTCATAAGCTGTGGTTCGCCATCTTTCTCGCAGTTTGTAAGGTAGCTTGGATGCTAGCAGCCTTAAATTTGATGGAATTTCAAGTTCCTCTAAATACTGTAAATCTTGCATTGCATTACAACATCCCCTCAAATACATTGCATATGCATACAGCATTTTTTCATCCTCAGCTTTAATCGCTGTCCAGTTCAATGCTTTATCCAAATAAGCTCCAGAAACTTTAATTTCATTTCCAAAGTGTTCCTTTAATAGTTGTTTAGCTTCTCTGTAGCCTCTACTTCCTTCCATATGTAAACAGCTCCGAACCAAATCTCTTGGCAAACCAGATGTAAATTGTTCTAAATAATACAGTCTGTCTTTATCATTTTTAGTCTTGTCTTCGATTAGTTGTTCAAATGCATGAACAAAAGATTGGTATTCTAACGGGTTACCATCAAACACAGGGATATTTCTCGGAGGTAACAACGACAGGTTTTGGTGGTTGACAATAAGTTCTGCTATGTCATTTTGTCTTTGAATGACAACATTCAGATTTTCATTATCAGCAGTAACAGCCACATCTGGATAAACCCGTGCAGTTTGCGATGCATTATGATCATAAGTTTCACTTTCAGTGGGATTCTTATCTTGAGTTTTGTTCTCTCCTGTGCTTAAACTCTTGGGAGAAGATTTGAGTCTCCCAAAAATGGTCTGTTGAAGTGGAGTCTTTGGTATAGCACCTAGCTGCATAAACTCCACACGGCACTCCATTGAGTCTGGTTCTTGATGAGAGCTGTAGTATTCATTCATGCCATCACCTAAAGATGGTTTCTGGTCCACCTCATCACTTTGTAAGGTTTTTATTTTAGCTGTTGACGCTGCAAGATCAGCTTCTAGCTCAATTTGCTCCATCTTTAACTTCAATTTTGCTTCCTCCATTTGCAAAGCATGCTTTTCTTTCAAGGCAGCAACTCGTGCCAGTGCAGCAGCCTGTTCTGCTCTAGCCTTTTTTTTTAATTCTGAAGAGATAGAGGAAGTCCTGGATGGTAATGATCCAGAGGAAGAGGATGACTTTGATTTCTTTGATACATTAGACATGCTGTCTAATGGCCTGATTGTTGATTGTAAAATGTCTTTTTTCCATGTTTCAACATCTTTCAAAAAATAATCTAGATTAGTTATTCGAGGCTCAAACCAGTCAGTGTAATCATCTTCCTTTTCTTCCTCTGATAAGAGCTTTCTAGTGCAGGCTCCCAATCTGGCTCTGCGCGAGAGGACGCGCACCTTTAATATGTCCTCAGACGCAGGCGGGGTATCTGGGTCAGACATTGTTAATGATCACACAATCCCCTTTTGTTGCGATCCTTTTCCAAAATCCACAATTTTGCTTTCTATGGTGATCGATTGTTCCTCTACAGCGCAGCTGCGCTTTCATTCATAAGCTCGATCAGCTGATTTTACTCACGGCCCGCCGGCGGGTTTCTTTGTTCTTCCGTGAGTGATCGGGAGGATCCCACAACTTTGCGTTTTTCTTCAAGTCGTCAGTGAGGATTTTTGTGCTTGTTACGTCCACTCTCGCATTTCAAAATATCCACAAAAAAACAAAAATGCCAGAGCAGTCCAGGAGGAGGGTTTCGACTCGCTCAAAACAAATAAAGCACTCGCGGAGACTCTTTCCTGTTTCCAGAAGGTTTCTTTTACTTACAAACATAACAAAAAGTAATCTCCGAGTTGACTTCAACAAAAAAACTTAATTTGCGGTACAAAAATCATTTCACTCCTCACTCCTTTACCAAACAATCAGCTCTGCCCCAACAGCTGTTTCTGCCTGTTAATCACTGCCCGAACCTGACTGACAAGGAGGAGGGTCTAAAAAGAACAATTAAATAAATACATAATTAAATATACAAAATTGAGCTACCATTAATTTGTCATTAAATCTGTGGAAATTCATTTAGCAATGAATAAATTTATCTAATTCTTAATAGGCTCCAACACTGATGTTGACAAGTGACGTTTTCTAGAAGAGAAAAGACACTTTAAGCTTTATTTGCATTTTATCTGTTTCTGTAACATTTTTATTAACGCCGTTCGTCCTCATAACTTTGTGTTGGTCTATTACATAAAATCCCAGTAAAATACACTGAAGATCTTCCTTGTCTTTGTTGATGAAAAGCATCCCCACAGCATGATACTGCCACCATCATGTTTAGCAGTTTTTCTTTTGTTTCCACAGGAAAGACTTAAGGACAGTTGAACGAGAGATTCACCGTTTGCCATTGTTTGGCCGATTACGATCTTTAAAAAAGCTTGACATTTCGATTTTGGTCAGTACTGTTTTTTTTTTTTTTGTCTGAAAAGTTGCTAAATGTATCAACAGTTAACTGAAAACGTGCAGACGTGAGCTGGTGGGCGGGGCTAACATTCAAACCTCTCTCAAAGCAAAGCCAAAGAGGAGAGTGGTTGATTTTTAGGCCTTTGCTGAGGAAGATAAGATCCCAAAATGAACAAAAATTATTTCTTATTTTCTTCAGATTTTCCCTAAAAGAGAATTATACACAATCCTGCTGACTAGCGGTGCACCGATTTATTAGCGCCAATTACTGTTGGGAAACTGGTGATACTTAGACATGAATCTGATCTGATCTACCTTAAAATAGATCTAAAAATCAACCACCTCTTCTGCTTTGCCTTGAGAGAGGTTCGACTGGCCCACCAGTTCATGTCTGCATGTTTGTAGCTGACAATATTTACTCCAAGGCTTTCTTGCTGTATTTAGCAACATTTCAGACAGAATTGGCAGGTCAGGCTTTCTAAATATCGGCGATCGGCAATCGGTGCACCCCTACTGCCCGGTCTTAAAATGTTGTGGATGCGGTGTTGAATTTTGTCTTTGTATCTAATAAGACGACCTGTGAGCAGCAAGAGTCCCATCCAACACATTCTCACTCCCAACTCGTCACATATTGACGCTTGGGCAGGTACCCTCGGCGTCACATGTTGACGCCAAGGGTACCCCCTTCGCGTCAATATGTGACGAGTTGGGAGTGAGAATGTGTTGGTCCAGGGCAGCATTCAGTCCCGCTGTGCAGAAAAATCTGGACAATGTTTGTGGCCCCCTTGACAGAGCGTGTGGGAGAGATACAGCAGATGAGTCATTGTTTTCAAACCTCCATCTCACGTCGGGCAGAAGCTGTTGGTCTTTTCTGCCATAGGAGACCCTCAGAAATGACGCCTGGGTCTCGTCCTTTAGCCAGGTGTTTCTTCAGAGATCACAAACATCCAATGCGAGATCCTGTAAGTTGCAATCCGCCTTCAGGTGACAACAGGAAAACTCAATCCAACCTCACTGACCTCTGTAGAAGGTGTAAGAATCGTCCAGCAGGTCTTTGCTCTCAAACAGCAGTCCAGCAGAAGATGGCACAATTCATGTGTAGAAAATGCAAATGTCCAAGTCAGCGTGGCTAAGAACAGCGGAGGCCTGATGCCGAGGCCACGCAATCCCCCTCTCATCACCTCCTCGCACGGCCCTGAACCCGCAAAACCTGGCCCCTACGGCCCCCGTCAGACCACAGGAAGCAGCATAAAGTAAATTAAGAAAATAAAAGTGTATGCCACCTTTTGCTCGCATAATTATAAATTAAATGTCTTTTCTGTAGCTTGTGATGTAGATGAAGAGTTGCCTCTTTTGTTTTTTTTTGTTTCAGCCAGGCTCAGGGTCACTG
Organism: Poecilia formosa; assembly: GCF_000485575.1. Taxonomy (NCBI): domain Eukaryota; kingdom Metazoa; phylum Chordata; class Actinopteri; order Cyprinodontiformes; family Poeciliidae; genus Poecilia; species Poecilia formosa. The sequence continues at coordinate 397,294 of NW_006800444.1, read as the reverse complement.
GAGTGGCTCAGATAAGGTGCACTGCCTCAGTCTCTCAGCTCCAAAGCAAAGATAAAATAGAAATGCGTTAAGGTGATTCACCCTCAGATGTTTCAGAATTAACCGATTGTGGAATCAACTGCTATCAAAAATTAAACTCTCAAAGATCATTAAAAATGTAAACCAAATTTAGTATTTCAGCTACATACACTTTTCAGAAATTGGTCATTCAAATGCATATGTAAAATAATTAACTTAATAGCATCCAATTTTACACAAAAGCATCCTTGTGATAATGCCACGCTTTAAGACAACCAGTTAAATTTCCTTAATATTTTAGGTCAAAAAGAAAACTGTAATCAAATATTCTTTATACCATTAATGAAAATATTACCATTATCCTGATATTTTTCAAAACAGCTGAGTGTTGTATTTATGTATGTTTTTTTTTTTAGAATTTAAAAAATTTTCACATTTTATCTGAATTTTTCCTCGTGTCCCCTTAAGGGGCTCTGTAGAAGTTTAAGTACTTTTAACCAACATTTTCTCAATGATAACAATTACATCTAACTGTAACTTTATACAATTAGAATTAAAGGTGATGCAGGAAATTCATGAATATTTAAATAATCATGGCTATTCAATTTTAAATTACCAATTTTAATTTAGTAAGAGCTTCTATATAATTGTATTTCAGTCATGAAGGAAGGTACTGTATAAGAGCTCATTAAATAAACTCAAAATATACCAATGTCAAATGAATAAATTCATAATTAACCATATCTATAAAACGATTAGGAATTAGAGTCTATTTCTTCTCCACCCCCTGTTGATATAATTTTAATAATTTGAAAAGCAATTTTGCATTTGTTACTATTCTCCAAAACTAAAATATTACAGGGTGTCACAAGTTTCCCAAATCTTCTGTCTAGAATTGAAAGTAGACTATGAGATAAAAAGTTTTATCAGAAATGTTTTATGTTTATAATTTATCATTTCCCCCTTTTGTTTTCTTATGTAAATAGAAAACAAAATATTGTTCAGAGACTCTTTTTTTTGTACATATGTCTAAAATGTCCAACTGAAACTGTACTGCAAAGGCCAAAAGTTTTATTATTTTAATGAGTTCAGATCAGAATTTGGATTGCTTTCCTAAAAAGCAGTGTCATTGTTCTGTGTGAACCGACAAAAGAAAAATGTATCAATTTAGGCAGAGGAGCAAAAAATGTAGACAAAGATTATGTAGTACTTTAAGATGTCTTTGCGTTTCAAATCAAATGTTTTGTTGGACTTGAATTTATGTATCAATTCAATCAAAATTTAAGGCACACAAATGTTGTGAGCCATTTGTTGTCCAATCAGTTTGTTTTTACATAGTAAATTATTATTATATCCACTTTAAAAGTTTCATCATGTCCAATTTGTGCCTTTCTACCAAGACACGCATGTGTTTCAAAAGCAGCAGTTAGTTCAGTTAGTAAGCTAGTTAGTTAGTTGGTTTGTTATTAGGAAAAAATTAAAACAACAATAATATCAATAAAAATGAAAAGAAAAGAAAACATGTCAAACCAAATGAAACAGACTCGTAATAAATTATATCTGGTTTTAAACCAAAGCTAAAATGTGATTATTCCTCTTCTAACATTCTATTTGCCATTTTGAAGTAAGCTAACCAAATTATCTGGATTTAGAATCATAAATTGTCTTTGAGACAAGAATATGTTGTAACCAATGTAATGAACCCTGTTATGTAATTTCATTCATCCTTCATACAGTTAATTCACATGTGAATATAGTGAATTGTGCAGGATTAGTTTAGTTTCAACCAGTTTTCCCTCAGCGTCATTTATTCCATCCAGCCAATATTTCCCCAAAGGCTGTTTAACAGGTCGCCTCCTTCTTCTACACCAGGTATTCTAGCCCCTTTTCTTTTTTTTATTTTTCTCTTTCTCCCTTATTTTGATATTCATCATGCTTTGCCAAGTAAGTTATTAATGCTTCTACTATATTTGCTCAACGAGCACAATCCATGGCCCGATGCCCCACTTTGGATCATATTTTTCCTTTTCAAATTCACCCTCCATTTGTTTAGGCTCAAAATCACCTCTTCTTTCTTTTCCCTTTTTCTTTTTTCTTTTTTTTTTTTTTTTTGCTCGCGCGGTGGCGAGGAAATCAAACACAGCAGAAAATCAAACCCAGCAGACAAAGTCAAAAACCTCCCACAGATTATAATTTCCCAATATTGACCATGGTTTTAAAACACATTGCAATAAACATAAAAGAGTACATTTAAACACATAACGTCTGCTCAGTGGCAGAAGCTTACACACACAGCTGACAGACACACACACAGCTGACAGACACACACACAGCTGACAGACACACACACAGCTGACAGACACACAGAAATGGATCCACGCTTTTCAGCTCCTATGATGTCCTCTTTTATCACTCATTTCACTTATTACTTCACTTATTACTCTTTAGAGGAAGAGATCGCGATCAACCTTTATCTTATCTCTTCTTTTTCTCATTTTATCTTTTTTTCCTATGGTGGACCGCTCTCAATGCTTTTGCGTTTCTTGGGCAAGTCACAGATTGGCTAACGCGTTCTTTTCCTGGGGCAGCACTCCCCGAGGGTAAAACCGACAAAACCTAGCCTTTCCTGTCCCCGTGTCCGGGAAGGTCGGGGACGGCCGATTCCCACTGCAACCAAGCCAATCAACCTTTTACTTTAAGTCTTAACTCTTAACTTTTAATCTTTAACTTTAACTCTTAACTTTACTGAACAACTCGAAAGCCTTTAAACAAACCAATCAAAAACAGTACGAACAACAGCTGACAATCGAACAATGGCTGACAACTTAAGACAACTCAGTGACAAGCAGACAAACCTGAGAAACAGTACAGTGGTGTATATTAAGGAACAAGTGTCCTTACCTTTCATGTGGGCCCTACACCAGAGTACTGTTTCGGAAAGTCTGCGCCTGAACGGCCAGTCGAATCTCTGCTCATGTGTCAACACAAAACCATCCTCTGCTACCAACTGTTAAGGATGAAAATCCCAATTGATGAATCATAATTTGTATCGACACAGAAGCATGAAATCAGCCAAGAAAAGCATTAAGACTTTACTTATTTTATTAACTTTCAGTGCTGAAAG
>NW_006800444.1:361296-367801 GCF_000485575.1 Poecilia formosa | reverse complement strand
CATTTAAATTCATATGAACAAACTCGTCTCCCCAAAAATGCATACCAGAATTTATCCACTAGATGTCAGCAAATACAAAGACCTCACCTCAGACTACCTGATTTGTTTTATTTAAAATAAGACAATTCTGGCTGATATAGACTAATATACAGATACAAAGCAAAAACTATCAGAAAAATTGCCTCTGATTGATCAGAATTTTTTTTTATGTTCTTATGAAAACATGTTCAGCTTTTTATTGGATTATCCAGAAAAAGATCTTATTATTTTTGCATTATGCTTGAGTGAATTTGTGTCTTTATGTATGAGAAAGTCCACGTGCTTTGGTGTCAATCAAAAGTAAAATTAGTTTTACAACTTAAAATTGATCTACACTGAATTTTCAATTGACATGTTTACTTTGTCTCATCTAAACATTTGGTGAAAAGAAATTTTTAACAATATTCTGTATATTTGTTTCCCTTCTTCAGGAGTTTAACTTTGGTTTCTTCGGTATAAACAAGAAAGAAATGCCTCAGAAAACATTTAATATTGTACAAAAAATCCCACATTTTGACCGTCTCACGTAGCCCTGTCTTATCCTACATGGTGGCGGCCGCATCATGCTGCGGTTTTCTTCAACAAGGACAAGAAGACTCGTCAAAGTTGAGGAGTTTATGGAAGAAAACCTGGAACAGAGAAAAATAAGAAAATGCTACAGTGGACCAATTACATTTCATGTGTTGGAATGGCCTAGTCAAAGTCCAGACTCAAATACAGTTGGGAATGAGTCGCAACATTTCGAAACTGATGTTGACAAGTGACGTTTTCTAGAAGAGAAAAGACACTTTAAGCTTTATTTTCATTTTATCTGTTTCTGTAACATTTTTATTAACGCCGTTCGTCCTCATAACTTTGTGTTGGTCTATTACATAAAATCCCAGTAAAATACACTGAAGATCTTCCTTGTCTTTGTTGATGAAAAGCATCCCCACAGCATGATACTGCCATCATGTTTAACAGTTTTTCTTTTGTGTTTCCAAAGGAAAAACTTAAGGACAGTTGAACGAGAGGTTCACCGTTTGCCATTGTTTGGCCGATTACGATCTTTAAAAAAGCTTGACACTTCGATTTTGGTCAGTACTGCTTTTTTTTTTTTTTGTCCAAAAAGTTGCTAAATGTATCAACAGTTAACTGAAAACGTGCAGACGTGAGCTGGTGGGCGGGGCTAACAGTCAAATCTCTCTCAAGGCAAAGCCAAAGAGGGCAGTGGTTGATCTTTAGGCCTTTGCTGAGGAAGGTAAGATCCCAAAATGAACAAAAGTTCTGGCATATTTTCTTCAGATTTTCCCTAAAAGAGAATTATACACAATCCTGCTGACTAGCGGTGCACTGATTTATTAGCGCCAATTACTGTTGGGAAACTGGTGATACTTAGACATGAATCTGATCTGATCTACCTTAAAATAGATCTAAAAATCAACCACCTCTTCTGCTTTGCCTTGAGAGAGGTTCGACTGGCCCACCAGTTCATGTCTGCATGTTTGTAGCTGACAATATTTACCCCAAGGCTTTCTTGCTGTATTTAGCAACATATCAGACAGAATCGGCAGGTCAGGCTTTCTAAATATCGGCGATCGGTGCACCCCTACTGCCCGGTCTTAAAATGTTGTGGATGCGGTGTTGAATTTTGTCTTTGTATCTAATAAGACGACCTGTGAGCAGCAAGAGTCCCATCCAGCACCTTCTCACCAATTATCTCCACACACACACACACACACACACACACACAGGGAGTGCTGCCCCCTGGACACAGATGGGTCCAGAGCCGTCCCTGTTGCTGGGTGTCACACAGGGTCCTACAGGCTGTCTCGCTGGGTGCCGTGACTGATTATTTCCATCTTTCGCTCTGTCAGGAGAGATGGGGAATCATACGGGCCTGAGGTGGCGCTCCGTTATTGATATCACTGTTAAAAGTCTCCGATCCAGCTGCTCGCCTCGCCTGCGACATCACTGCAATTAAATCTACATGCTGCTCCCAGCCTGTCTGTGTGGCAGAGAGTAATGGCCCCAATAGTTACTGTAACAAAACAATAATGGGATTCATCATGGCAGCAGAACAGCCACATACATACATGTATACATATATTTTTCTAATGTGACAGCGGGGGGATAATGGGTTTTTATTATCGCCTCAAAATAAATGCGAGCGACACGATAAATTAGCTCCTAAGTGGACTTGTTGTGAACAAACAATTAAGAATAAGTTTGTAAGCTCCTTTCATACATGGAATTAGGAAGACAGTAAAGAAATTCATATTGCGCTCTTCTCTTCCACTTTGCATACAAAAGGCAATATTAGGTGATGAATATGGTAATGGTCCTCATTCTAGTGGGACTATCTCCTTTCAGAGTGGAAGATCTGGTTCGGCTGTTAGATTCGATTAATTCCTCCTCATGCCACTCCTCATTTCTGTCCCCCCTCCACCGCCACGTCCTCTCTAACACTTTCAGGCCTATGATATTAGACGAACAATCGCAGAAACAAAACGAGCTGGAACAACCAGGATGGGAACAGATGGCACATAATTGCCTCGTGGAGGAAGCCAGGGAGTCAATTTTTACCCATCCTGGGGGAGTTGGGAGTTGCAAGGAGGGGAAAAAGAAAAAAAAAAAAAAAAAAGTGCAGGTGCATTTGTTTTGATCAGCTCTGGCCCGGAGGAGGCTTCTAAAAAATATTCATCACACGCACATTAAGGAGAGGGAATTTAACAAAAGCTTTGAGGGATGCGACGGCGAGCTTTGGTCGGGATAAGATGGAGATGAGTGGCTGAGCTAAGAGCAACAGATGCACCGTGAATGAATATCGCAGCAAAGTGTTGCAAAAACTGTCAACGTCTCAGAGGGTAGCAGTCTGTCCACAGATTCACCAGGCACAGTTTGGGAGAGTAATCAAAATAATATCAACCAAAATATTTTTTAAAAATACTTATATTTGTAGAAAATATAATAATTTTTTACTTATTTTTATTCATATTTCACAAATTGTTTGACTTATTTATATGAAAACATTTTTACGAACAAGTGGCTTGTTAATTAACAACCAACAAGCTTCATATAAGAAGATAATAGTCACTAATTATCTTAACCAGAGAGACACTTCTGTATAAACAATTCTGCTGCTACCCAATTTAGCGACTTATTAAATATATTATTTTGCACTTCTAAAAAGACGTCTTGATCAGTGATCAGTGTAGCCACATGAACCTTTACTGCTGGAATTTATTTACAATTCCATAAAAACTAAATTCAGCTAAATTAAGTAGATTTTTTATTTGGATACTGCACATAAAATATGCATAAATGTAGGTATTTTCATTGAAAATATAATAAATTTAGCTTGAGTGTTTCCAACACAATCCTTGGTATGTGTAAAATATGCATCAACCGGCATTAGTGGGATGTACGACTCGGTGGGAGGACAATCTGAGACGGACCCAGAACTTTTTGTCCTCAGAATGTTGGCTTCCTGGTCCCAAATGTCACTTAAGGCGTTTTGTTTTTGAGATTGATTGGTCTCATCTGCAACAACAGGCAGGCAGACGCCCATGGGGTCAGAAAAGAAACCTTTTTGTTTAGGGTCCTGATTGCTTTATTTTACGGTGATCAGCCGAAACTTAAACTGATTTTATCTGCCTCAGTAAATGACTGAAAATCAGCCATTGTTACATTTTGCTCTGCTTGCTTCTGCACACACTAACAATAGTCACCAGCTTAGCATCATTTTGTCTGTACCGACAAAAATCGGCTTTTTAAAGATCAGTGATCGGTCAGAAAAATGCAATACAATGTCACAATAACAAATTTTGCTGGACGACAAATTGTCCCAGGAGTTATTGCAATAAATCATAATGTTGTTGTTTTGAAACCATTGTCTAGTAATACAAGGATATTGGCATTATAGTGCAAAAACACATTCTCAAAGATCGATAAGCTTTGAATTCTGACAAAGGTTTAACACTGGAAAATCGATAAATCATGGAGGTGGAAATTACTGAGTTTGTTGTTAATTATCATGCAATTAATTTATTTCCTATTGCGACAGGCCTACGCCCCACTGCTTTTTGCTTCTCTGAAGCACCGTGGATGAGTTGCAGTTTCTCAGAAATATATTCCATCTTTCAAGGTTTTTACTTGTACTAAGCCTCTTCAAGAGCAACAAGTCAAATTCACATTTTAATGGCGATTAAAATTTCCTATAAATGACCCATTGTTTAAAAAGGTTCTGGAGACTTAAAGCCAAAACATTCATTCATCCAACTTATCTGATTTTCCTAATAAAGCTCACGAAACCTGCGTGATCTTTTTGCTAGAACGATAAAAGTTGAGCTGTATGTTCACAGTGGCGCTGCAGTCTTGCCTGCAAAGCTGGATAACACTATTTGTCTGTAGCTACTCCATCCTTGGACATGAATCAGTCACATATTGCACCGAGATGAGTTCTTGTTCCGCTGTCCTCTGAGCGCTGACCACATCTGTTCAATTACCAGCATGGAAAGTGCATTACCATTGGCTTTGTTGTTGGAGATGCTTGATTTTCTTAGTAAAAAGCGGATGAATTTATAATGCTGTGATCTCCTCTGTTGTGAATCTCTTGAGCGGGCCGAGGCCCCCGGATCGGAATAAGCATTTTGATGAGCTGTAGACGTCTCTTCTTTTTACAATCCCAAACTTGCGCTGGCTGCCCAATACCAAACTAATAAATTACAGCCCCCGTCTCCCACATAACTCACTGATAAATAAAAAAAGGTCTGCCATGGTGTGCAGCTGTGACCCAGGGTTACCTAGCAACAGGTCATGCCCAGACGTGATGCACAAGGTGGAGATACACCTCTAAGGAGCAGGAGAGGAGGGAGGGATGGAGGCGGAGGAGGGATGGGTCTCATCCTCACTTTCTATGACCCTTGACAGATAGAAAACGCACTCAGAGGAAACGGTGTTTGATTGACAGGGATATTTGAAGAACCAGAGAGTCCTCAGTTCCTGTTTTATCTCTTTCCACCTGGACTCTACCTGTCTTACAATTCTATAAAAAATACCTAAACGCTTAATGTTACCTTTAAATAATCACGAAAAGCAGTTTTTATTTACTGAGGGGAAAAAATCTATCAATCCAACCTAGATCTCCTTGTTAAATAATTAATTGGCTTTAATTCATCACAATTTCTGGAGTTCAATTTTGTTCAGAATTAAATGGAGCCTGTCTGACAACATGAAGTAGGTTAAAAGAGCTTAAAAGGCAATGCAATCTAAAGAAATTCAAGAACACCCGAGACATATTTCAGTCTGGAAAGGATTACTAATCCAGTGAGAACCATTAGAGTAAACATAGAATAATAGGAAACCTTCTTAGGAGTGGCAGACCTACCAAAATGGTTCCATTAACCACACATGCAGGAGGTCCCAAAAAAGCAGAACTGCATCGAAACGCCAGGTTACTAAAAAAAAAGCTCAAAGATCCGTCTCACATTTGCCAAAAAGGAGGAAAAAAAAAACATATGGGTGACAAATTTTGAGAAAACAGGTAAAACTTAACTCATTTACTGTAAACTAACAAAACTTCAGGAGGAAAAAAAGTCAAGGACAGTGGGACACGCATAACTAGAACCATGAACCGTCAAATCCTCAAGGAGAAAGTCGACCATCAGATTGTGAGCTGAAGCCCAAACGGGCTTGGATTATGCAGCAGGACCATAATCTGAAGCTCACCAACGACTCAAAAACAAGAAGAAAATGAAGCCAAAATGTAGAAGCTAAAATGTAGGTTTCTACACCTGAGATGCTGTTTATGCTTGGAAACGTTCTACTTGGTTGACTTAAAACAAATCTGCGAACAAAAATGGGCCAAATTTCCTCCATAATGTTGGGGGAAGAGTCATGCATTTGTTTTGTGAGCACATTTTATTAATTTTCTGCACATAACCTGAGTTGGTTTGTTGGTTTCCACTAAAAAATAGAAGATTATCTTTGCCTGAAATGAACATTTTGATCATCTGAAAAGCAAAACCAGTGAAAATCTGCACCACACAGCTGAGATGAACAAAAAAATAAGGGAAAATCTAACAGCAAAAGTCACCCAGCCGAAGCAGTGGAGCCCAAAACAAATTGACTTGTATTGTATTTTTCATGTGCCGTAAAGAAAGCAATCACATCTCTTGATGGTAATTCCTCCTGAGGAGCCAACTTGTGTTGTCCTCGTCGTCCTGCGTGCATACATTACTGCGCAGAGGAAACGCATTTCCCCCAGCGAAGCACAGAATCGGCCTTCCAACCTCGCAGTCTGGAGAACACCCTGATGAAAACCCCGACTGACAGGCCTAAAAAGATTGAGCAATAGCACAAGAGACACCCAACTGCAGAGGTGTGCGATGTCTTTGCCAGAGTACTGCGGGATGGAAATAAGTGTTCAGTGCCCAACACACCCACACCCACACACACACACACACACACACACACACACACACAC
>NW_006800444.1:300380-361251 GCF_000485575.1 Poecilia formosa | reverse complement strand
ACACATACACACCCCCAGTCATCCCCAACCGCTCGTTTCTGCTTTTCTTCTGTTGCCCGCGCGACAAACCCTCAAGGGGGCTCTGCAGCTGTGTGGGGTTAGCACATGGTCGACTTAGGGGCCACACACACAAACAAACACACACACACACACGGGCAGACAAATACAGACTTTGGTCTTTGCAAATATGGACTATTCATGCTATGTAAACTGTAATAAATGTCCTTTTAATTAGACGTAATCATGTGGAATGTTTTCTAAAGGACTCAGAATGCAGCTGCCAGGATTATTCTTTCCATATGAACGCGTTTCATCCATATTATAATCTATGGAGCATCAGCTCTGCAACTGAAGAACTTTGTCTATTTTTACAGGATTTTATCTAATAGACCAACATAAAGTGGTGCATAGAGTTGAAATTGTAAATAAAAACCAGCAAAGTGCAGTATGTATTTGTATTTAATTCCCTTTTACTTGGATTGTCTAAAATGAAAATAAAACCAATGCAACCAACTGGGCATAATTAGTAGGTGTGTCACATTAACAAATTTTGTTGCGCAGTCAATGGCGATATATTATAATATTGTTGTTTTGAGACCATTTTCAAGTCATATAATGACATAATAATGCAAGAACACATTCTCAAAGATCAATGATCTTTCAGTTCTAATGAACATTTAGCCCTGGAACTGGAAGACGTTTTAGATATCCAAAATAAATGAACAAAACAAGCGAAACAACAAATAAAATGAATTATGAAGTCTCTTTAAAAAGAATGGCTCGTTGAGATCAAAACACCAAACTGAAGACTTTTCTCGTCCAGTTTAACGTTGGTCAAAACTGACCTAAAGTTGGTAAATCTAGAACAAGACTGGAAGAAAGTTTAAATCCAGGCATAAATCCAACTCAGCTCTCTTTAACAGTGTTTCCTACAATGTTTTTTATGCTCATTTTGAAGTATCGCACTGGAAACGGTGGGTGGAAATGGCAAAATCTGTTCCTCAGTTTCGCAAAAACTCTTTTACTCTTGCTTGAGGTTTATGGCTCTTCAGAAAAAGTTCATGCGTTGAAGTGGAGATGGAAATACATTTTCCATAGGGAAGGTAATTACTTACAGAAGAATCTAAATTAAGAAGGAAACCCTCAATAAAACAAATCCTGCACTTCCCAAACATCTTCCTCTGCACCAGGTGAGTTGTGTAAGGTGTTACACAAGCACCCGGGGGGGTTGTACACCTCTTCATGCAGTTAATGGACAGCTCACACATGGTGATAATTCACCGCCAGCAAACGTGACATACACCATCAGATGCTCGTATGAGTAAAACGGGCATCCATCACAGCTGCTAACAACTCTGATTAAAAATACATAATCTGCAAACGGCCCCCTGGTACCGCCGTCAAGCCATTTTGGGGATAATTGCAATTGGTCTCCGTTATGATCAAAGGCAAGTCACACCTGCTCGCCCGGCGCTTTCGTTTCGCTGATTACACTTTCAAATTTCATCAACGTCAAGTGGAAAGATATGAAATTATGGCATAAACCCGTTTACTCCTGGTCAGCAGAGTCACACTCTCCGCCTTTCATCTGGTCATTCAATCCATCCTCCTGATTCTCACCTTGTTTTCAATCTAATAAAGTATCATAGTGTGTTGGACAATGGAGAAAATAAGAAAGAGGGTCAAAGAGCAGCCGTGAAAGACAAAGTATATAAAAAAATACATCACTCTGTTTCTCTTTACCTTCCCCTCCACCTGTATCTCGATGTGATGGAGGCGGGAGGGGGGGCAAAGCATCAAGAGACGGAGCACCAAGCCTCCACCAAGAAGGCTTTGCACCCAACACTCACCCAATTTACACCTCTAGCTTTCCTGCAAACCGCACCCTGCATCCCCTGGTGACAGCACCATGCTAACCATCACCTCCCTGCTGGCATGACTGCGTGTGTGTGTGTGTGCGAGAGGATAACGGGTGTGTTTGGATGTGTGTGTTGAAAACGGGAATGGAGGAAAGAGCATGTGTGATATCCTTGGAGAATAGAGTATTGGACCTTCAGAGAGGATTCGCTTTAGAAATATTTAAGGAGGTTTTCATTTTGCTTTTTTTTTTTTCTTCAACAGAGAAGTCTGACCATTGAAGCTGATTTTCAGATTAAATAGTGGACTAGCCTTTTCATGCACAGTTATAACCTCACTCAGGGTTTTTCAGTAATCTTCAAACATAAAAAGTAAGATTAATTTTTATAAAACATGTAACACACTTCCACCTTATAAAATAAAAACTAACTGCGTCACAAAGCAATAAAAACTAAGTTACAGTGCAATAACAGAAATATATTTTCTGCTGTTGGCGTTAAACTGACCTGTATGCAATCGTCAACACTCAGTCCACTTTCCAAAAGGTTTCCCACTGTATCGACTGCTAAACATGGGATTTGCGCTTCAGCTTAGCTGGTTTTTAGATCATAGAGTCTTTTATTTATTTTTTTGTCTTTTGTATTCTGTCATGAAATATCATGACACTAACGCATCGTTCACTCAGCATTTTGCCTACACACCTCGCTTCAAAACTCCTCAGTAGTGGCAAACTTCAGAATGAGCCGTTTGAATCTGGATTCAGTTTCTGCTGCTAAACTAAACTTGGAATGTCAACTTTTTCAAGAAATCAATCTTTTCTTATACAGTCTTAGAGTTGTACTTAGTTTGATGGGAAACCACTAACCACTGGATATCACTACATAGACAACTATCATCATACGACCGCCTACTCCTAAAAAACAAGTGATGAACACAGAAGCCTGGAATATTCTTGTTTGAATGACCAAGATGCAAAGTCTAATCTCCAAATAGAGGTGACTTCCTCTCTTTCTGTGTTTCAACCTAGACATCATTAAAACATTTGAAATTGAGGACATTTTTGGCAAAGTTAAGTTTCCCTTGCTATGATCTTTCTCTCAAAGCAAAGTACCAGGGGACAGCCATTATGCAATATCATTTACATTTGGTCTTCAGCAGTAGCATGGCTAGGATCACCTTAAAAGACAATGTGAGAACCTCCATCATCTGGTTCAGTTGGAGAAAGGAAAGGTCTCAATGAGCTGGTTCAGGTATCTAAGGATGCCTCTTGGTTGCCTTGCTGGGAAAGTTTTCAGGCATTTCCATCGGGAGAGAAGAACAGAACTCGTGGGAAGGACGATCACAATTTCATCCTTGTCAAACTCACTCAGATCCTCCACCTTGTTCTTGTTTTACTGGTTCTAATACATCAAATTGAAGGAAAAAATGTTGCCGTGTTGCCTAATATTGTTCATCCACAAACAGATGATCTGGTAGAGCTAATTGATCAGGTGAGTCCAGCATAAAGAATCTAATGGACTATTTATTGTTAGTTAGTTAGTTCCTATAGTTCCTATAGGAATTTCTCTTGAATTCCTATAGGAATGACAATGCAACTGAACGTCACACGTCACATTTAAACTTCAAAAAGTTTGAGCAGCAGTTCCATGTTTCTACGTTCTTGGGTCTCGCTTCCTGTCAGCTGAAATCCAGCTAACCAAAGAGACAAACTGCAGGGGGACACAGCTGGTGCTTATTGCACAAAAATTAACGTTGAATTTTACAGTTGCAAGCGATTAAATTTTGCAATTACGGTCAAGAGATAGATTTAAGATTGGCACACAAGTAGAGCCTAAATGCTCACCAAAAGAAATGCGATTACCAAAAAGTATGACGGCATCGGCACCAGGGGAACGATCATCTCGGCTTCCACCTGCCTGAACTTAAACCTCAAGTTACAGTGATGAATAAAGGGTCACGGAAAACTCACTGGCAGGTTTTGAAACGATGTACCTACTGTACGCAAGGCCTGTTTAAACATCTTGACGGGATTAGAGTGGAGTTAAACTGCTTTGCGGGTGCAGTTAATTGAAGCGGATGAGGTTTTTAATAAAGCGTGCAGTGTTAGCAGCTGACAAATGGCTTCGCTGACACACATGGGAAATTGCATTTAATGGCATCAGGTATGTGCTTTGCTGGAGCTTATCACATTACACTGATGGGTGCACACATACATGCACGCTTGTACTCACACAAACCTGCGTAGACGTCCACACACATGCTTTTATCTTCATTTTGTGTGTGTGAGTGTGTGTACAGTGGCCCACATAAACCCTAAAACATTACTTCACGCTCACCTGACCACTCAAGGTGTTTTCCCTTGAGGACGATGAGTCGCTGGGAAGCCCTAATCAGATGCAAAATGCTAGAATGGGTCAGTTATATGGCATTAGACAGATGGACCTTCTGTGAACTGCTGTTGGAAGTTATTAAGAAGTTTAAACAACTATATTTTGAAGAGAATTGAGCAATACGGAGGTAATTTAACAGATGGGTCCTTTTTATTGCACTTTGGAGGAGCAGTGTCAAGTCATAGGGATAACGGCGTACACTTAATGTTTCCGTGGTTTAGTGAGTTGAAGTAGGTGTACAGTTGGAGAACGATGAAGGAATCTGTCTGATTTGATCCTTTTGTTCGTCGTTGAAGGATTCGACCCATTTAACGTTTATTCAGTTCCTTTGATCATTACCCATTCAAACTTTCAAATATTTAATCACTTCATTGATCAAAAGATTCATCCAAGGTTTGACACCATCAGCAATCACATTTACTGTTAAAAGTCTACAAGAATTCAAACCTTTCTAATCTGCAGAGGAACTAAGGAGGTCGTTTTGACTCTCCGTTTTTTTTTTTTTTTTTTGGTTACCTGGAGAAAAGCACTTCTTGTAGGTGCAAGGCCAATTCTGAGAAAGGAACGCCTTGCTTTAGTTTTCATAAAAATGATCAAAACCCTAAAAAAATCACCTAAAAGCATTATAAATTCATCTTGTTTCTGGGATTTTGGAAAAAACCGGATCCATGTGTATGCTAAGAACTGTCAGAAAGGACAACAAAGCCACATGAATTATTTCAAGTGATATGTTGGGAGACGACTGTGTAGATGCCCTTCAGGAGTTGTCAGTTTGATATCTCACCCAGCAGTGCACACACTCACACACACACACACTCACACACTCACACACACACATCGATATATATCCAGAGTGTGAGCCTGTAAGAAATTCCTCATATGAGAACAATTAGGGAGTCTCATTTTTTCCTAATATCAATCATGCAGCTCATGAATAAAGACAATTAGGTCCTGACGAATCCATACAATTGCATCTGCCCTTTGAGCCTCCACCCCCCCGACCCCCCCCGTTCCTTCGATGTGGGACTGATGCCTCTCGGGTATACAGCACTCTCATCACCGCAAACTCAGTGTGAGCCACCGCAGTCAATAATAGGAGACAAAACAGAGGAGGCAAGGGCCCAGTTGCGGACTAGATCAGATCCTCCGGACGCGTGTCACTCTTCATTAGGGAGGCGGGGTAGCAGGGGACGCCCTTAAGGTGAGGACGGTCGCAGACTGGAGCTGGGGACGGGAGGGGCCGAGTGGCAGCTGTGGAACAATGACAGAATCTGTGTCCAAGGGCCCCTCAGGCCAAACACCAGCTCTCCTCCACCCTGAACTGATCTCTCGCCTCTGGACCCAACAGGGAAAGAGAGGGAGGGAGGCAGAGACAGAAATAGACCAGTCACACTCGGTAGACTTTCTATCCAGACTTGCTGCGTTGAAGACCGCCAGACGTTGATGGAAGTCATCGCATCAGTGTGTCTAATGTCATATTCATAGAGGTGTGATTGGTTTACCTCAGGCATGGGTGGTTCTCCCCAACAGCACAGCGGTTCGGATAATGTCAGGTATTAATCTTTTATAGCCGCCATTAAATTAAGCACTTTGATCACCTATTATTAATTTATACTGATTACTGCAGTGTTGGTGAACATGCAGGCGAAGCCAGTTACTAAAGGATACCCCTCCCTGGGTTTGCCATTTCGGGAGACTGTGATATTTGCACAAGCAGGAATAAACATTTCTCAGCGTAATTAAGTTTGAGTAGGAGACATAACCTCGTATCAGATGCTGTCTTATCCTAAATGATCCATTTAAAAATGATCAGATTACTTTCTATTCATCTTTAAAAACACATTAATTTCTACAGGTTGCTACATCAGGAGGAACAAGATGGTGAAACGTAAATGTAACTTTTAGGTATACATGCAGAACATTACAGAAATTACATACCACAGCCACAGAAAAACATGGTGTTGGCTGCATCATGCTGTGGTGACACTTTTCTTAGCTGAAATTGGAAAAACGGAATTCGGGGAAGAAAAACTGAAAAGCAGAATAAGGACAGTAAAGAGAGGGAAAATGTTAAGGTTTGATCATGTTGAGCTGTGATTGATGGAACTGAGTTTCTGTTCTCAACCAGAAAACACTGAAAGAAAATGACTGATGTTGTGACCTTAAGTTCAAGTGCAGGACAATGGTCTGAGGACAGCTGCAAGTCCACCTGTGAACCTCCAAAAGCAGCTTGTAGTGGTCAAGCTCAAAACCTCCTCATGTGGCTACGTTAAACAATGGGTTTAACCTCAGCTCCTGTCGCAAACGGCTTGTAAATCTGCTCTTAAATACAAACTTAACTTATTAGGTCTCAGTTTGGGGGTTAGAATCCTGCAGATTCTAGAAAAAAATAAATAAAACAAAATAAAATCACCAGCTGACTTGTGATTGATTGAGGACAGGCTGCACCTAATGTGGTGCAGCAATGAAAACAACTTGCAAAAATATATATGGAAGGTTATTGAGAAAAAAACATTGTTTTATAGTTTAATCAAATGGGACAATGGATGACTTTCCTTTTTGTGATTATTATTTCTCCCCAATGTTTTTCCAACCAAGAGAAATTTTTACTTTGCCATTGTAGTTGTTAATTCTGTAAAATTTTCACACAATTTTTATTATTGTGAACAGAAAATGAAACACTTACAAGAGGTAGAAAATGTTTTAGTGATATAACCCCACCCAATAAGAACAGAAAGCATTCCTGTTGTCCCTGATCCTGTGATGTCACCAGTAGTGAGCTAATGCGCTAAAAAGCTAACAGTTGAATAAAGTTCAACATCGCTGTTAAAGTTTTGGTTTTTGTTAAAATTTCTTCAAGTATTTAGAATCTTATATTAATGTTTTACTGTTTATGCAGCAGAATGTTTTGACTTTAGATAATGGTGATTAACCAACATTTTCCTCACTGTTTTCTGTCATCTAAAGGTTTTCAAGTCGGTAAATTTCCAAAAGACGATGTGAAATTTCACCCGACTTCAAACCAGACCTCAGGCTTTGACCAAAAAATCATTGTCAAGGCTTAAAAAGCAAATGTGAAAGTGCTGTTCAATGCTGATTGGGCTGGATGGCCAAAATAGCAAAAACAACAAAACAGCCGCACTGCCAGTATTTTTCAGAGGACACGCCCACCACTACATGACGACGCACCGCCAGTCGTGATCTTTGCCGATGGCGATCTTCAGGGCTCAACCTCCCACCTGAGAAGGTGACAGTTTTCTGCTCCCAACATCCCATCATACATCACAGCAAGAAATGCATCATCAAAGCATCCAATGTTTGTGCAACACATCCATTTCTGGCATCAGCAATACATCACACTAATAACCTCATCTAGAAAAGGACAATGGGCGCCGTGACGCAGGCCGGCGCTCTCCTGCCACACGTAGGTGGCACACGTTCGCCTTATTAGCCGGGTCAAACATAATCAGTGATAGACACTGCGCGGCTGCTTAATTATGGCTGGCAGCTGGCAGCGGGGGCCTTCCTTCAGGGGCCGGGTTATGCCCATGCATAAACCTCTCCCCTCCCTCCACAGCCGCCCACACTGCCCCAAATGAAGAATAAATCTAACCTCCCTTTTGTTTGCAGTGAAGCATGTGGCAGCCCCTTCATTTAAGGCACAAACACAAATGTGGACAGAAGTTGGGATTAATAGAGGGGATGGAGCATTAAATTAGTGTAATTCTGCTACAACGTTGTGTGTTTTTTTATTTATGTGTTTGCAAAGGTATTAAACCTAGATTCTCACTATGTGAGGTTTTTACAGAAATTTTATTCAAGGTGGCATCAAAATAGACTTAAATTTGACTTCCTGAAGCCTGCAGATACCCCGTCTCGCCAACTAACAACGTCTCCTGTAAGCAAGAACATTTTTTATCAGTAGCAACAGTTCAAAGTGGGCTAGCATTCACGCACGCCACTCAATGCACCTCGATACCTGCAACCGGCTCACGCTATTCTGTCAAACAGTATATTTTCTCTGAACAAGCCAACAAAGCCCCTGAGCTATAAGTGCGCTCCGATTTTTCAAATTCATAACACAGACTGCCTGACAGCTTGTTTGCTGCACTCTGGATGACACAACAGATGTATTCACATCCCAACTAGGCAGAACGCATCCTGAAAAGGCACCTCAGCTCCTGTCGCAAACGGCTTGTAAATCTGCTCTTAAATGAGAGCGAGCGAGAGCCCGGCTGCTGGCTGCCTGCCCGACGGCAGAAGAGATATAGCCTCGTGAAGTTTGTAACAAAGCCGTCTGTAGCCTGACGCACTGTGTGATTAGATATTTGGTACACCTAAATGTTACTAAAAAAAACAAAAAAAACACTCTTCTTACAGGCAGAAGGAGAGATGCTGTTTGAGGCCAGAAACGGTTGTGCGCTGTGATCTCCCAAGGCCGTTGTGCACGCAAACACACATCTCACACATGCAGAGACCCCCTGATTCAGTCCCCTCTGGTTTATTGATCCGCTTCATTCTCCTTCAATGAGATGCAGACAGCATCTCGGCACCCAGACTGCTCATAATCATGATATAACTCATGAGCGTATTGAAAGCTGCCATAGGTAGGGAAAAATCGGATAATGCCACAGCCAGGATAATGAACAATATCAGATGACATATCGATGTTGTCATGCACACCGGGTAATGAAACATATATGTGTGGTGTTAGGTTTGAATTGGCACGTTCAGGAGCAGAGACACAGCTGCAGACACATGGTTTATTTGCCTCTAACGTGGTTTGCCATTTCCACCTTGTTGGGGGGCAAAGCAAAGAAGCGCCTCACTTTACAAACCTTGTTTATTTCACCATTCAGATTCAAAGGTCAGGCTCGGGCGGAGCGAGGTACAGTTGGGTCTTTATAGACGCTGAAGCAAACTCAAGACCTCAAGCCTCTCCTTCACCGCTCCCTTTCAATTCAGCCTCTCCCCATCACATCACACCGTCACCATGGCAACTCTCCTGATCGATCAAGTGCCTTCTAATGCCGAATGTTTCTCCAAACTTAAACAATCAGACGGTCGTCAGCCACAGCGTGTCAAGGAGGGGGCTCCAGCAGAGGGGGATGATGCATGACAGGTTCACCTCTGAGTTAGCAGGCCGCCGCTGTGAACTGCACCGCTGCAACGCAACGTTTTGGGGGGAAATGGAACCAACACTTATGGAGGATATTGCACAGGGTTCTTCCATCTGGACTAGTCCTGGATGTCCCCAGAAAAAATGTCTCTTGTTCCGTCTTACTCCAGTAAGCCATTCAATGTTGATCCTTGTATGGGTGTCTGTGACCAGATTCCAAAGATTTCTGCATTGTTTCAGTCTTCTTCAGCTCATGCTCGTCAGTTTTAGCCAATAAATTGTACAATCCAAGCATCCGCTGGAGTATCTTCACCTTATAGTTTTATCTTGAAGTTTTCAGGCATGCCTTTGCTACATAATACGCTGGTGAGTTGTTTTCTTTTCAACTTTCAACCTTATGTAGGTGTCGGGAAGGGTGTTCCCGTCTGACGTGACCAGGAATCCAGCATTCTTGAACTCATCTGTCGTAAACTTTTGGTCATTAAGCCAAACTGTGTCAAACCTTTACAGACTGCATTCAGGTTCAGTTTTTCCAGTGTCATTCGTAAGTTGGAGAGGATTGATAGACAGGTAACATGGCTCCACCTACTGAGCTGTCAGTTCAAATTGTCTGTACCTGTTAGAACCTTTGTTTGATAAATAGGATCAATTAAAAGGCGGAAACATGTTTAGATGTCAACGTATCTGATTCAGGTGTGGCTAGAGATACCTGTGTAAATCTGATGTTAGAAATCCTACAACAAACATGACAAAACCAAAGAGAGTCAACGTCCAGGCTGGTTGAACAGTTTCCTCACACATTGAACATGTGATTGGAATATATTTGCATGTCTGTCTTTAAGTGTGGAAGTGTAGAAAAAGAAAATCTCAAATCTAGACTCTATTGGCTTTACTGTAGCTGGAGGCAATGGGCATTTGGGTTCATGTGAGGTTCTGATGTGTCACATTTTCTTTATGTCAGCAGCCATGGACTGAGGTTGAGGGCTCAGGGTTCACTGTGTGATATTTCGCCATGCCTCGGTTCTCTCCAGCTCACTGGTTGAGCTTGTGTCTGTGTCCAGAAGCATTGCGTCCTCTCGTGCCTTTGTGTTCACACGCGCCTCGAGACATGGAGAACACGGGGAACCTTTCAGAAACTCAAACAAACGCACAGAGGAAGAAGGGAGAATGAGCCGAAGCAGAAGGAAGGGAAAGCTTATTACCACAAAACAGATGGCCCCCCAATTCACCGTGGCCCCACGGGGACCTGGAGGGACAACTCTTTGCACCTCCAGGTTACCAGCGCTGCCGAGAGGGGCGGGGTGCTTAAACACGACTGTGTGCGCGCACTTTTGTGTGTTAACTTGTAAACAAAAAGCAAATTTGAGGCATCTCTGGCAAGGGGCCACTCTCCGCTCAATTTCCCCAGAGTTCATGCTTTAAAAAGTGATTCATTTAGAGCTTTTGTTACTTCTGGAAATGGATCACCAAAGACAAACAGGCTGCATGCTTTGCAGAGTTTTGTTCCCTCAGCGGAGACTGAAAACTACCAGACTGGCATGTCCAAAACAGGGAAGTAATCCTTCTACCACAAAACCACACACACGTTTGGCACCAAGTTTTACTGCTCCAGCGCCATCACTCAGCTTCGTCTCTGGATGAGCTGATGTCACAACATCCGTAAAATGAGATCTCACACGCGTCCAAGCATTCGCACCCTTTTCTAGGTGACGCGTGCGGCCGAGTGGAGTGGGCGCGCACGCCCAGGATGACAGGCAGCGAGTGGAAATGAAGGATTTGGAGTTCCATCCCGGTACATTATGCAGCAGATGGCGTTCAGGCCGAGCACGGCCAGGCCGCTCCCAGGAGAACAGGAGCGAGAGAGGCGGCAGAGGGGAGGAGAAAACACGAGGGGGGGAAGTGTTGAAAACAGGGGTGAGAGACAAAGCTGATTTTTTTTTGTTTGTTTGTTTCCCTTTCTCTCTCTTTTTTTTATTTATTTGCGTGAACACATGTTTGTTTCCCCGTTTCCTGACGGACTCCCTCATGGTTCACCTAAGCTGCCTCCACTTTCTCCACCTCACCTCCCCTCTTCCTCGCTCCTCGCCGTCCTCCTCCTCCCCCTCCCCTCCACTCCTGCCCAGCTGAGGCTACACCTGAGCCCAGCCACGGAGGCCCTGACCCCAGATGACCCGCTGCTGAGAGAGGAAGAGGAGGAAGGAAAAGGTAGAAGTGGAGTAAATGTAACAGATTAAGCTTTTTGTTTTTACCCAAGAATCTCCACGTAAAGAAGCAGCTGTACGCCCCAATAAATTTGAGCTGGATTCACACACCACAGCTGAGTTGATCAAATGCCATAATCAATATACACACACACACTGACACACACAAACACAAAGCGTTCTGCTTAGTCCCCCAGATCTTTGCCCCTGGCGCTTTTTGTTTTGTGTTTTCCGAATTAATTGAGCCAACGCTCAAGTGTGGGGCCAGATGTCACTGCAACCTGTGGGGATTATTAGAAATCTGTTTCCACCCATTGTTTGCGTGGACCCCTTCAAACCGCAATGCCTCGTGCTCTCACCGCTGAAGTTTCAGAGCGAATCGAGTCCCAAACCAGATTGCTAATGTACGAAATAATAGTCTACGAGTTCCAAGAATAAACAGAGCCCACATATCGACATGTGGGACATTTGGGGGACTTTTCTGACTCCACTCCAATGACCGTGGCCTGTGCCCATTGGCCACCAGGGGCCTCCCGTTGGCCTCCCAGTTTGGCCCAAACACCGCCATGCTCCTTGGCTGAGCTGTGGGCCTAATGAACTCATCAGCCAGCTGGAGGCCCTAGATGGAGGGGCAGAGGGATGAAGAGAAAGAAAGGAAGATGGGGTTAGTAGGTTGCTTGAAGGATAGAGGTGGGTGACTGAGGAAAGCTCACCAACACCTTGAAGGAGGCAGGTGCATCTTCAGAGGGGGCCTGAGGCCAAAGTAGGAGGGTCAGCCGGTTGGAGGAAGAGCTGTAGGAAGCTGAGCAGAACAGGGTGTAATGGAGACTATGAAAGATGGAGGCAAGAACTGGATTGATGATCCTTTGGCTCGTGAAAGGAGCCCAGATGAGCAGGTGAAGGTATTATCCCATAAAAAGAAAGTCAATAGTTGGGCTAGCAAGTAGCTTCACATCCTGCTGAGCTGAACTGAAAACTTCAGAACCAGGAAGTATTCATGCCCCATAAACCTCTTCACATTTTGTTGTATTAAAACCAAAACGTTAATGTGTTTAGTTAGAGTTTTATGTGGCGGACCAATACATTCAGTCTTGCCACAAATTCTCAGCTGGGTGTAGATCTGATCTAAACCATTTCATCGTAACTCTGACTCTGTTTCGAGTCGTTGTCCTGCTGAGAGGTGAAACTAAACTTCAGTCTCCAGACTTTCACCTGGGTTCCTCAATTAATAACCTTGTATTTTAGCTACTTGCGTCTTCTTATTAACTCTAGGCACGCATGACGTTAACGCCACTGTTTCATGGTGAGGATGGTGTGTTCAGGGTAAATCTGAAGGTCAAAGGATCATAGGATCTCGTGCAATCAGAGCACCGTCTGACATATGTTTGCTGCATTTACTATCTGAGTTATGGCAAACTTTGAATAGGAGTTCAAAGTTAAAGAAAGTTGGAAGCAAGACTTGGATTGATGAAGCTCAGATGAGAAGGTGACAGTATCACCTAGTAGTAGAAAAGAAAAGTTGTATCTTCTGTTCACAACTGAGTAAAACTTGTACAAAATGTAAGAATTAATTTCTGATTTGGTCTATCAAGAACTGCATTGGTTTAGTTGGACACAATATTTGAGTGACTTGCTTTGTACAATAATCTGTTTTAGTCTGATTGCTGTTCACTCCTGTGCTTTTGCTCCCATTGTTCTGATGGGTTTCAGCTCCCACTCATGTCATCAGGTGAGACCTGGTTTGTCCTTTAGGGTCCCTTGAAAGCTGTGATTGTACCTTTGCAACCGTCTCTGGAGATTTCAGTCATGGCCAACGCCCTCTTGGCTTTTATACCTTCCAGTGAGGGGCAACATGAGCCATGTAGTTCTCATTTTGAACAGTAGACAGAGCTGAAAATAAAAACATTTTCAAGCGTCTTTAGAGGAAGTGCATTTATGATGCAACTCCAACTGTAAACTTTGGCCTCAATCTTCAGGCAAATCTACGCTGAGTTCAGTTTCGTCTGTAGGAAGCGGGCATATTCCATCCATAGCTTCTAAAATTGAGCCGCAGAACAGCTTGTAGTTTTCATTTAGGCTCCAAACGCTACCTTTCTGTCCTTTCTGGAAATTAAACATGTGATTTCATGTGAATGTCAAATCACAGCTGGCTCGTTTGCTGACTAATGGTGCCTCTGAAGTCATCACACTTACATCAGCATCATCATCAAGACGCGATGTGTTCACTGCGCAATCAACAAACTCATCATCCTCTTTCTCATCTCTCCCTCTGCGGTTCCCCAGTGTGTTTCTCCCAGCGAGTGTGTGAGAGTGTGTGTGTGTGTGTGTGTGTGTGTGTGTCTGCACATCCACAAGGAGAGAGGGAGGGAGAGAAAGTGAGCACCTTTGTGTGTCCATATGCGTCTGGGTGGCGGCGAATGCGCTGGGCGTCCTGCTGGGAGCACAGATGGTGCCGAGGCCTGCCACGGCAGCGCCTGACGATGGCCACATTCTCACATGGGACCCTCAGCTTTCTGGATCCCACACCTCCTGCTCAGGCTTGAGCCGACAACCCTCCTTCCTCTTCCCCCCGTCCAGGGGCCGGGGGCCGGGCCCGCTGCCCGTTCCGCCACCCTGAAAAAACCCCCAAAACGAACACCGCACACGGGGAAGTTGGCGGTCGCACTCTCCCCGGAGCGTTTCCCCCGCGTGCGAGCGAGCGAGAGTCAGAGTGACGTAAGCGATGCAAATGTGAGAAGAGTTAGAGCGTTGTCAAACGCTGAGCTTCTGGGGCTAAATGATCAGTCACAACATCTTCCTCTGTCTCGTTTCCGTGTCCTTTACCCCACTCTGTCTTCATTTTTGTCTCTGAAGTGTTCTTTTTTTTGTTCCGTCTTTTCCTTCTGGTCGTCTAATTTGTCCTCGCCCCTCTCTCTGTTGCAGATGCCCCCCGTGGCTCGCCGTCCACCTGAGAGAGGCCTCATACGTCTCCTGACAAAGTGACTAATCCTCCCCATTTCACAGCTCCAGCCCGCTGCTCCCTGCAAATGTTCAAAGCTGAACGTGTGTGTGTGTGTGTGTGTGACAGGTGGGTGCATGTCACACAAGTTCAAGGTGTTTTTTTTGTTGCTGTAACAAGCGACTCAGACAGCTGCTGAGCTTTGAGTGATTAGAGATATAACTCCATCACTGACGCTTCACCTGAGTGACATCACTTCCTGATGTCTTGTTGACAGTTTCTTGAAAATGAGGTCCACCTCCAGATGGAAAAGTTTCTCCTCTTGTTCCCTCAGATTAGAAAGTAATGTTACCCTCAACTTTGAAATTAGCATCTTATTTCCGGTGAATCCACCTCCAGTATCAGGCCTCAGCTGGTGATAGAAGCCGAGGAAGGAATAATCATAACTATAAATCACTGAACTCTGTTCTTGCTGTGTGTCTGCTAGCGCTGATTGATTATGGGAACTACAGTAAGAGGGCGCAGGAGTCTGCGCAAAATTTGTTTCAGAGGGTGATCTTTTTAAAGAAATGGTTCACCCTAAAGTTGATAAAATCCCCCAGAGATGAAGCAAGTGCAGCATCTCCGTGTGTGTGTGTGTGTGTGTATGTGTGTGTTCTGCTGCTGAAATGTCATTTTTCTCTTTTTAACCCGGATGTATTAACAGTTAGTAATTGTTATCTTAATTACATGTTAAATAAGGTAACTACACTGTAATTACACACTGGACAGGTTAACTCAATGCAGAACTGTGATGAAAAGTAGAATAATTAGAAACCAGGCGCCTTGCAGTCTTACTCCAGGATGTGAATAAAAGCTACGTTGGTGATCTGATTAAGTCCAAATTAATCCAAAACAACATTTTTGGATTTAATTTCACTCTTTAGAAATTCTGGTAAATATTCATAAATAGTTTGGTGCTATAAAGCAGACTATTGGTAACTTTCATATCATTTATTAGTCTTGTTGTAACACTTGTCCAGTGATTCGTGTTGCAGTTGCACATTTTACAGTAAAGTTTGGATTAGAGGGGCACAAATAAATCAGCCACTATGTCACCCCATGGTTGCCGACTTAGCAACTTCTCTGACTCAAACAATTACATTGGCCAATGATTTTTAAAGATTGGTGATTGGTCAAAGAATGAGTGAGTTGCTAGGTAACCAGAGAGCGAGTGAGTTAGTTGAAGCCACCAACCAGTATGTATTGCAGGTTTATCGCAATATATACTGTTATTGATTTATTGTCCAGTCCTGTGTTTAAACTGTAACAAGTTCCTACAATCTGAATTAGTATTATGCTATAAAATGGAGTCACAAAGGCTGCTTGAGGAAAAATTAGTCAAAAACAAAAATGTGGATCCATTTAGAGACCCCATCTTTCTCACATTTTAGGTTCTGTTGTTGGTTTATGGCTCAGAACCTTCTGTCCTTTACCCCAGTTTTATTCAAGTTGCAGATTAATTACTAATGATTCCATGAATGATATGTGATGTTTTCTTAAACAGGCTTTAGTTGCTGCAATTTGGCAGAGAAAAGAGTAAATACCGTGACTAAAGAACATCCATTAGCCGTCCTCTGGTGACTCCACCACCCTGCAGTGTGCTGCCTGTCTCCACTCTCACTACATCAGCTGTGGGATGTAATTGCAGCAGGCACCAACAAAACAGCCTTGGAGGTGTCCTTCGTGTCTTTGGCCCAAAGCCTCGCGGACCGAGGCGGGGTCCGGGTGATGCAGACCACCAAACACAAGCCCATTTCCCTTTTGCTGTCTGTGGAGCAATTAGGAAGTGTGTGTGTGCGCGCGTGTGTGTGTGTGTGTGTGTGTCCGTGGGCTCCAGCTGTCAGGAGGCCTCTGTCTCTTGGTCTTGACATGTCTCCAATACACCCCGCTGCGAGTATCTCTGTGTCACACGGACCCCGGCCGGAGCCCAGGGCGAACTGTCCATCATCTCACACACACACACACGCACACACACACACACACACACACACACACACACTTTCGTCCCTTTTTTCCTTCATTGATATGGTCCTTCTGGCACCACGGTTGGAACTTTGCTCTCATTCACAGCGTGTTTGTCTGGGAGTGTGTCTGCGGTGGCAGTAAACATGGCGGTGGCTGCGGGCCACGCCAAGTCATCCGTGCTTCCCCTTATCGTTTTAATCACCTCGTTAGGCGCAGCTAGTAACCCACGCTTGCTGGCCGCTGCTCCTCCTCTGGAACCGTGCCCTCCTGACCTGATGCTGCTGGTGCCACTGGGCATGGGGCGCTGGGGGTGATGGGGAGAGGAGGATATATGACGAGCTTTAGGGTTTTCAGATGTTAGCGAAAGCCAGAAAGGTGTTATTTTTGCTTCAAGGTTTAAATCATGCCTAGAAGGAGGCCTTTCGATGCAAGTTTTATGTGATAAACCTAATAAAGTAGAATGAAAGTACTAAAAACTTCTAAAATACTACTACCGTTCACTTTGGGGGTGGTACTCTACAAGCTTTGCATTGTTCCAGATAAGGATCCACCATAAAATTGTATAAATTCAAATTGCGAAAAGAAATTTGCTGAATGGAAACACACCAATTTCAAAATAAAATCATTTTTTTAAAGGTTTGTGCATTAGAATTAGATGTTTTTCCAGCCATATTTCGCTAAACTGTGATGGAAACACGAGTCACATGATCAACAATCAGATGTTACTACTGGCAGAAACGACAAACAAGACGACAGGAAGTGGTAGGATGATGATGGTTTGTTTTTGTTTTTTTCAGACAATGTGCAGCTGACTCCACCAGAGCTCTCACACAATTCACAAAAAGTTGTGCTGAATCCTTAGCTCTTCTCTAGAATGGCCAACTACAAATTCCCCAAAACGCTGCATACGTAGTGGGTGGGGCTTGTCACTCCAGTGCCTGAAAAAGGCGTGACATTTCCTCTTTACATTTGACGCTGACATGATTTTTAATGACTTATCGTGTGAACAAGTTTACTCACGTGTGATTTTAATTTCATTCCTTAACTCATGGAAACACTGCTATTACGAAATTGTTTTTTTTTTTTTTTTGACACTAGACAAGATTTCTGCACATTTGTAATGGAACCAGAGCTATTCAGGTTGGATGAATAGCATCTGTGAAGAGTCACAGTCCTGTAGAAAAGGAAACCTCCATCCCAGTTTAAAATCTTCTACAGCCTCTTAATTTCCAGAAAATGTTCATGACAACCAAACCAGGCCAGTAAACAATTTATTAATTTATTGGTTTTTATGTCTTCATTAAGGAAGATTACTCTTTATGTTTCTCTATGACATAAACATGATTATCATTTTTTTTTCTAGAGGGGCCGTGGCCCCCCAGGCTCCCTCCTTGGATTCACCACTGCTAACTCTTTCAATTATTTTTCAGTCTCAGCTGACCGAAGTGCTTCACAACAAACACAGCATCACAAGTAGATAAATAATAAGACAATTATAAAACTGGCAAAGATACCAAAAGCTAAAACAAAACAATACTTAATTTCAGCTGCAGCGATTTTCAACTCTAACTCTGACCAGCTTTTTTTATAGTATCCCCAAAGCATAATGCTGCCACCTTTGTGTCCTACCATTGGGATGCTGCGTTCAGGGTGTTGTGGAGTGTTTGTTTTTGTTTTTTTTTCTCTCACTGATGGTTTGCAAGTCCAGTTTTGGCCCCATCCAACCCAGAGCGCGTATTTATTTAGTAATTACTACTGTTTGTAGATTTTATTTAGGGGCAATCAGGGAAAAGTGGAGGTCAAAAGCAATATGTTTTATTTTACAATTATTCACTTTTCTGTTTGCCTTTTGCATAAAATGTAAGTTTTTCTCCACTCACGCAGCTGAAAATACAATATTCTGAAAAACCGGCTTACCTGGCACAACAGGTATCTGCTTTAGGAACGATGAGAGTTCAGTTTTACCTCCTTCTCTCATTCTGTAAAACATGTCAGGGCATGAAGCCAACATGCATGATAAAAAGATTCGAGTTAACCCCCTCCTTCATCGCCCATCAACACCCCCCTTGCTGCCCTCTCTCGCATCTCAAACAAAACAGTTTCTATTTTTTAATCATTGCTATTCACTAAAAACACGCACACGTGCACAAACTCACAACACGCATTTCTTTCTCTTTCTCTTCTCTTACCCCCCCTCTCCATCCTTTATCATGCACACATCTCTGCCTTCCCTTTGCCCACTACTCCCACGGGAGGCAGAGCGCTTGAGGGCCGAGGGGCGTGAGGAGAGGAGGAGGAAGAGGAGGAGGAGGAGGAGGAGGAAGGGTTGGAGGGAGGGGGCGGCGTTAGACAATGCCCATTCCTCCAATATATTCCGTCCCCTCTGTCCATGAAGTGAGCCTTTATTAGTGAGGATCGTTTGGATCTTATCTTCCACATGACGCGCGGCGGATGAGGAGGAATCAGAGCGACGAGGCGGGGGGGATTTATCTGCGATCTGCTCGACTCCCGACCTGGAAGAGTGTCGCTTATCTCCAGCCTCTTCATCTCCATCTTCCACAGGCGGACGGACCAGCAGCCTCTCTGTCAGCCCAGCTCATCTATTGTCTGAAATCCAACCGAGGACCGGCTGATCCCCTCTTATCGTCACCCTAATCGTTTTTTTTTTTTTTTTTTTTTTTTTTTTTTTTTTTTTGTTTTGGTTTTTTGGTTTGTTTGTTTTTTAATTTTGACATTTTTCTGCAGATTTCCTGAACTGATCCCAGGAAGACTTCTGGTCCGTTTTCAAAGCGTTCTGCGATGCAAGTTTCCATCAGGAAAAAGTGACAAAAAGTACTTTCTCTCTGCATTTTCTTTCCACTTCCTTGAGCCTGAATGCACGTCTTTTTGACATCTGATGCTCGTTCGGCTCGTGGAATATGAGTTAATTGGGAATTGGGTTAATTAAACGAAGAACCAAATTGCCTCCCAACTCTCTTTCAAAGTAAGTTAATCATCTTTAAATGTTACATTTTCCCCCCATTTATTTTAGCTAGAAAACTCAGATGATTTTCTAACCAGCTTTATTTGTAGTATTTTGTTTATTAGTTTATTTTGCCATCAGATCTACTGTCAAGTCGCTCCGGCCTCAGCTAAGCAGATGTGTTCATCACACTGTGACAGATGGCCAATTCTGATTATGTTAATTCAGAGGGAAAAATGGCCAGCATCTTCTTCTTCTTCTTCAAAAAATAAATAAATAAATAAATAAATAAATAAATAAACACAAGTTGAATTAAAGAAAATCAGAAATACATTTTTTATTTTTGGCTCATATTTAAGGCTTTTCTTTCACCTAAGGTTAAGTTTTTTTTTATTTTAAATATAACCATTTATTTAGTTTAACTTTGATTTATTATATATAAAAAGCTAAAAATATTTCTGAATTAGTTTTTTTTTCTTCCAAAGCATTAAATATTATGATTGTTCTGTTCAAGACAGGAGAACACCCACTGAGCAAAGTTCAAATGAATAAAAGTGGAAACTGTTTCCTTTCGTTTTAAAAAGGCCAAAATGTGACTGAAAAGTGAAAGTTATTAAAAACCTCTTTTGCTTTTTGAATGTTGATCATTTTGTTTAAACAAACTTAACTCTGAACCGAGTTGAATTTAAACTAAATATATATTTATTTAACGTGTTAAATAGTCATAAAAACACGTCCACGTGTTTGGGAGAGGTTTCCTAAACTTTGCTGCAATTCGTTTTTCTGAGATTAATCACATCAGGATTATATTAGTAAATGTTCTACAGTGTTTACTTTTTAGAATAAATGCTAAAACATTACGCTAATTTAAATCTATATATTATTTAAGTAGATTTTATGACATCATGGATGTATGGAGGCCCGCTGAGAGATTTCTCCACTGGGGCCTCAACGCTAATTAAATCCTATGTTAAGCACAGTTTTAATTTGATTTATATAGTTTTATTCTTTTCGATATTTTTTTTTTTTTTTTTTACATTTTCCTTAGGTTTTCGAGGAGGCTCGCCCGCCAACACGCCGAGCGTAAAAATGATGCTGAGTCCGGACCAAGCCGAGGCGGACCTGTCGTGGACCCAGTCCGACCCGGAGTCGATGCTCAACGGGCTCAAGTCGGCCGGCTGCACCTCGGACGAGCCGACCGAGGGCGAGGAGCAGCGGGCCAAATGCAAAGCCGAGCAGCCGCTGAGCAGGGAGGAGAAGAGGAGGCGGCGGCGGGCCACGGCCAAGTACCGCTCCGCGCACGCAACCCGGGAGCGGATCCGGGTGGAGGCGTTCAACGTGGCCTTCGCGGAGCTGCGCAAGCTGCTGCCCACGTTGCCCCCGGACAAGAAACTCTCCAAGATCGAGATCCTCAGACTGGCTATTTGTTACATCTCCTACCTGAACCACGTGTTGGATGTCTGAGTGGGAGCGGACGGGCGGACTGGTGCGGGAGATTTCTACAGAACGCGCAGTATTTTCTAAGCCTTTCACAGATGGTACTTTGGGCAGACATGCTACACTGAAAAAACCGAACTAAGAATTCAACCAATAAAATTGGAGAGACAATTTAGTTGGGTAGAGTTATTATGACTTCTGAGTCCAACTTTTAACACATAAACGATGATTAGTCACTGAAATTCTAACTAATTAAGTTAATTTACCTGGTGTTAAAAAAAGAAACCATAGCTAAGATGTGCTGTTGTGTGGCAGCAGCTGTCTCACTGTTAAAAAGTTCAGCTTGCTAGCAAGTTTCACTGCTGAATATAAATTTACTAAACAAACTCGCTTTTTTAAATAAACCATAACTCCTATGAGAGTTTAATTCAACCCGTGATAGCCTTACTGGTCTCTGCAGGACGAATAAAAAGAAGAAAATGTATGTTTGAATTCAACAGGTATTAAACATTACATTTGAAACCACATAAGTTGAATTAATTTAGTAAATATCCTTTAAAATTTATTTTTGCAGCAGTAGAACATTTATAACTTTAAAGAACTTTTGGCCTTTTTATTTTTTAAGAGTTTTCTACTTAACGGTGTGAAATTCATCTTTCACCAATTATGTAACCATCCATTTTTTCACTTTTTTTTTCAATTGTCAAAAATCAGTTAAATAAAATCATTTTTTCCTCTCAGACTTTGATGAGTTAGGGAGAGACCAGCTGATTATTGAGGCTTTTAAGCTCTGAAAGCAATAAAAATTACATGGATGCATTTCCTGAGCGATTCAATATATCTGCATTCTTGCCTAAAAAAACTAATAAATTCATAATTCTGATAAAACAAAACTGTACAAGTTAAATAAAATTGGTGCAATTGTTTTGATTTATATAGTAAATAGATTTTAAACAGTATTTCTGTTGGGAAATATGTATGTTCACCATATAAGTTATCTTTTAAGATCATTTTGGTGATCTGATTAAAAGTTACCCTGAAAACTACCACTGCCTCAGGTGTGCAACACTCCACTTGCTAGCAAGTTTGACTTTAGCATTAGCGCTGTTGCTAAACTACCTTAATCTGAACACAATTTTAAATGTTAAATTCCTGCTTGAAATGGAACGTAGGCAATAAAACTGCTTAATTCAACTTTAAAGACATTTTTTTGAAGCAAATTTCACTTTTTACAGTGCGTGTTTCCCCTTTTTTCACTGTGTCAGGCTGTGGGGGGACATTTTTCACATCAAAATGAAGGGATGTAAACAAAATAGCTGCTTTAGATCTTATAGTTTAGAAGATGTTTTCCGTAAAGGAAAAAAAAAATAAATTTCAATGCGTCAAGTGCTACTTATGACATGAGAAATTGTGACCTTAATCATTTTAAAGTGTATTTATTTATTTATTTATTTATTTATTTATTTAATTGCGTTAATATTATTGCTAATTTATTTATGCGGATTACAGGTCTTTCTTTCTGTATAAATGTATATTGTTTGTCGATTCAATATATTTTTAGGCTGTGAAATTGAACGTGGTAAGTAATGGTGTTTTCCTGTTTAAAAAAAAAAAAGAAATATGGCACTTTCTGTTAATCCACTGCATCTCCTGTTTGCTTTCAATGTATGTTCGATGTCTCCTTGTTTTGCTTTGATAATGTCTGTTATATCGATCGATGGCAACGATGAGCACTTGAACTGTGGGGCCCCACGGCCCCCTAGGTGTCTGCTTCCCTAAAATGTTGTGTTGGGACGTCATTCAGTTTTCAGATTCGCCTCGTTTTTCTGTCAGTTCATGACAACAAGAGGTTCTGTTGTGATCTCCAGAATGACACCTCTTCTTTTGCTGTGACCAAAAACAAAGTCTGAATTTATTCTCTTCGATGTGCTGATGTTAGGCTCTTATTTTAGAAAACGTTTATTTATTTGTCTCTTCTTTGTATCCTGGAAATTCCAATAAGTAATTTTATAGCAAAAGGAGAAGAAAAAAACACATATCCTCTATCCAAAGATTTTTTTGTCTCTTCAGGGTTGTGTAGACTTGTTGCTTTATGCAGATTTTTTAGTAGAGTTATTGTGTGACAGCTGGTTTCTAATGGACAGACTTTTTTCATATTTTCCGGTGTTATTTTTAATTAAAAACAAATGCTAAAGAAAGACTCCCTTTCCTATGTTGGGATACGTTTAAAACATTTCAGTTCATTAAACTCCATTAAATATATAAGCTAACAACATGCTAGCTGAGACAACCATGCTGTATGGCAAGCCATTAGTGACAAATATTGGGACTCCCAACCTATCTCTCGTAAAAACCCAAACTTAGTAAGTCCTAAAAACCTCATTTGTATCACTGTTTCATAAGTGGTCCTTTGAATGCCTTCTTTTGAAATTTGCAATGTTTTGTTGCATAAAGCCTGTTCATGAGTGGCAAAATAAGTGGCAGCCAATTCAAACACGCTCCTGCTGGCAGAAAATATTGATTTTTGGCAGCATTTTAACTCACTTTAGTAAAGTCCCAATTCACTAAACCACAGTTGTTGGAAAATAGACACTAAGGGTTTATCCTCTAAGCCTTTAGTGATGCTACACTTGTTATATCTCAACAAGAAATACAAAACTACTGATAAACAGTTTATATTGCCAACTTTTACTATGATTTACTATGATGAGTTATAGAAATATTAAATAATGATATCTAGGTCAGTTGACAACCTGCCTTTCTAATCATAATTCTGGCTTTTTTACTTGAGCTTTTACTGAACTACAAACATAGAAACCCAGAATATAAACCAGAGTATAAATAAAACCCACACACATCTTCACAGGAAGTGAGCGCTTTCAGGTTTATTTTATGCAAGCAAACAATAAATGATCTTGGAGATCAAGATTCACAGACCTTGTCCACATGAAAATAGAGTATTTCAATGACAATTTTATATTTTTCCTTTCTAAAACGTTACGTTATAAACATGGCACCCTTCTTAAAAAATGTCTTCAATCATAGAAAAATCAAAACAAAATGAAGCTTTTATACATTAATCAAACAGCAACTACCATCGGCTGTTTCTGTTTACTGCTAATAGAACATAACTAGAAAAAAGTTCAACCTTTGAACAAAGCTTTCATTTTGTTGGGAGTTTTTTTAGCCAATGAAAAAACTCCTGGACTTACTGATGCGTATTGGATCATTTTTCTGCTTCATAATCCAAACCTGGTTAAGTTTAAGGGCCCGACATTCTGGTGGCGAGCATAACTCATGGTTCCACCTGTTTCTGCTGGTTATCTAGAAAAGTAGCCCAGAGCATCACACTTCCACCACCATGTGTGACTATAGGGAAAGTCTTAGATATTATCAATATGTTTTTGTAAAATGTGAGATGGACCTTTCTGATGTTTTTGGTCAAGAAAAGCTATGGATATCATTTTTGCCAAGTTGCTCTCATGAACCTTATGGTCTTTTGGGTTTTTTGGGACCTCTTGGATGAGTTGTGGATGTAATCTTGGAGTAATGTTTTTTTTTTTTTTTAGGCCAGACACTCCTGGAAAGGTTGACCACTGTTATATGTTTTCTACAGCTGTGTATAATAGTTGTCACTCAAGTCTAAGGCCTTACGAATGGCACCTTATGTTGTCATATGGGTTTTATTTAGGTTTTACTGTATTTGAGGTTCTAAACTGGTTTGACGATTGCTGAGGTTGAAGGTTTGGTCCAAGGGGGGACGATGTCATTGTTTTGTCAGGGCATTAGGGCAGTCCACCATTGTCCGTCGTTTTTTTATCTTTGAAAATGTTCAAAGTTGACTGGAAACATATATGCTCTCACATCAGTCTCACTGCACTCTCAGCGCGAACCTCTAAAAGCAAAACTAAGCCTTTATAGTTGCACCTAGAGATTTGCGTATGCATCAAGGTTCCTTGGTGCAGTTCTCACCAAAAAGACAACCTTCATAGAGGAGCCATGCAGGTGAAGCTGCTATGCAAGAAGACCTTCCAAACAGACCATTATGAGTGAAAGGTGGTTACAAAAATTCAGAGGTGCACATATACGCTACATGTGTGTGCAAGGACGGAGCAAATGATGCGCCATTCTTGCACGGTACATCAATTGCATCAATTCAGTGCTTTAACTATAAACCCACCTTTGCTATTATTGTTACTAGTATATAAAAAGACTTTTAAAATAAAATAAGAAGCAATGCTTAGCCTGGCTGGTGGCAAGCAAAGCCTGGTGGCCCGCCAGGCTTATAATACACAAGTGGAAACCCTGTGTATTATAAATCTTAAACCAATAAAACACCAAACCACAACATGTGATAATAATAATAGCCCAAAACCCTCCTAATGTCTGGCCCAGCACATTTACATTCACCAAACACACATGCTGAAAGGTGGAATAAGTACTTTAGCGTACTTATGAGACATCACCCCTTGTTCACTCTACTGTCCAAACACACATTCACAGCAAGAAAGAAAACCCACACACACAAACACACACTCAGTGGTCAGCAGCTAAAGGCAGTGGTAGGCTACATATATATATGCTGCTGGCTGAAAGGCTCTCTGCCTCCCCAGAGAGGGGGCAGGTGTTACTCCAGACGAGCCAAGACAACCAAATTACTGGCCGTCTGGCACCTCCCGTGGGAAACCCGGCAAGGAAGAAGGGATGGGAGAGATGGAAATTTATGAGAGAGCGAGAGCGGAGATATAATATTGCCAAATGGTGTGAGCTGCAAAGATCCAAATATTTATAACGATTTGTAAGATATCTGCACGCCTATTCTCATCGATTGTGCCAGGAAAGGCTTGTTGAGTTAGACTGGAAGAGATGTGTGAACGCTTTTATCCAAACTACATCGGATTATCAGGAGTTCAACCTTTTTTTGTGAAGCTTGGGTGGCCCAGTGGGAGCTGAACCTTCAACCGTGGAAATGCCACAGGCTGCCTTAATGCAGCAGAATGCGTTATATAACAAAATATGTGATTAAAACTACATCCATCCATAAATGTTCTCAAAAAATAGGTTAAGTTTAAAAATATGTACAATGTAGAATTGTAAAATGTCAAACCTAGAACAGAAAAATAAAAACGTAACTCAAAACCCAAAACAATTGAACTGAGAATGAAGGAATACTCTGAAATAAACCCACTTAGCTTCCACACTAAAGACACATATTAAAAATAAGAACCAAAACATATTTGTGAATTTCTTGCTGAAATTTTTTAGACATTATATTAAAGACTATTTTTATTCCTTTTATATTTATCAAAGCATTTGGTCAGTTCTACATGACTGACCAAAGTTATTTGGAGCCAATTTGAAGGACCTAAAGAGCCACATGTGGCTCCAATGCCACAGGTTGGAGAACCCCGGTTTCATTGGACAATCGTTAGGTTTGAAGTTGTGCCAATCTGTCAGATTTTACATGATGGATTGAGTTGTTCCAGTTTCACACATTTACACTGAGATTGAGAAACATCTAACCTCTCACAACTTTTCTGTTGTGTTTAACTTTACTTCGGGGTGGCAGGTTAAAAAGGGCAAAATCCAAATGCAAACCACAACATCTATGTGTGGCTCTGCAGTCCTGGTTTTGTTTTTTGACCTTCCATCTGTCAGTTTGTGACTCATCTGTCAGGCTTTCTTCGACTTTTACCTTCATCTGTTGCAACACCTGCTGTGAGCACTTGCTGGGCAGTGGAGCTAAAACAAAACCAGTAAACCAATTTGATCTTCCAAAATACAAAACTTCTTGTTGATGAATTTAGGTGTGTTGAAGAACCTCAGTACTGGAGTCAGAATTCCCAACATCAAAGTTAAATATGGCTGCTGCTTCATATAAACAACACAGGGTGTGTCCAAATTCAGTTCCTGGGTCTTTCGAAGGCCACATATGAAGGTCGACTACGTCACAGCGATGCAACGAAGGTTGTCCAAATTTGAAGAGTCTTCCAAATGTGACCCACAAGTGTGTCCTTGTCCCTGTATTTGAGGTCTAGTGTACCTTCACTGACCACCCTTTCCCAAGAGGCATTACAGAGATTTTGTTCTGGGTCCTTTTGAAGGACGCAACTGCTGAATTTGGACACATCCATAATTTGGTATTAAGTATTACAAAATTTTATTTTGTGCTTCTGATGGTTTGAATGTCATCAAATAAGCAAACTTCTTTTAGATGATGTGTTCCTATAACACTTAAACATAGAATTTTGAAAAATACATCATTGCTTGTATCGCTAACAGGAGCTAGCCTGGTCACTTTTGTTCTGTGACATCATTCCCTGATACAAGCTACTACTTCTGAGGCAATCAGTGCATAATATTAGAAATAAAAAAAATAGCTAGCTAGTACATGTAGCTGATTTGATATGAGCCTAAGCTAATGTAAGCTAACTTTAATGGTAGCGGACTGCAAAGCCGGAATTTGAGGGCCAGTGTCCTGCAAGTTTTAAATGCAAAATCACTCCAACACTTCTCAATCACATGAATAGTTAGAGACAAGGGGAATATTAAAAGTTCAAAATTAGCGAAGGCTAACTAGAAATTACATTCCAGAATGGTCGGCTAGCATAGCACCGTTAACACGCCTGCTTTCGTTCACTTGACAAAAACATACATTAAGTGCTTGTAACAGCCTACAGCAACAGGGGGTGCGCTTACTTTAAGAATGCGCTTGTGTGTTAGGAATATATGCGCGTATGTGCATGTTCAGGTGGAGGCAGAGCGACGTCAAAGATGCTACAGTTGGCGGTAAAACCTGACTTTTGGCTGAGAAGCTTACATCAAGTTACAGGAACTATCTCTGTAAGGTGAGAACTTGTCTGTTGTTGCACAGTTAGGGGAGTTAATCAAGAAGCTAGTAGCACCTTTAGCCTGAAGAAATAAGTTTACTCATGTTAAACCCCAATGCTTTCATTGGGTTTGGATGATAATGTGAATAGTATCTTGTCATTTAGAGCTGTTAGATTTCATTTGAATTTTTGTAGATTGTGACCTACGGAAATATTAGGACAACCTTTGGACAACCTTTGTGGTGACTGTTTGTCCCCCTCTGGTCTCTAGATGTGAAAACTGCTGAAGTCGTACCCAAATCACTTGAAAGGTGGATTATTGTTTTGTTTTTTTAGGAACGCTTGTACAATTTCCTCTTGCCTCTATTATCATCTGCTTCTTTGTAACCTCCAACCTCACGTTTTTGTGTTTAACTAGTATAAACCAGATTTTACAGGCCCATTGTTCCGACCTGACAGGCTCTGTATTTTAGGCGGCTTCTGTCAAAGGGAAAGAAAAACCAGTATGTTTCATCAACAGATTGTCCTCTTCAGAACACAAAACAAGCGCTGTGATTCTGGCATGGCGGGCTAGACAGACTTCTGCTCAAGCTTATTGAATGGACGGGTCCATCTGTACGCTGCGATGGAGCACCACCAGGCCCATTTGTGCCGTTCATCCCAGAAGCTTCCGTAGCATCGGTACTCTTCAATTTATTCTTTAGAAAGACCCTCAGAAAGAAAAGTGACAGGCGAAGCCCAGAGCGCTGAGGGCGCTGAACAGCCTGGCTGACAGTGTGGCCTCTGTGTGTGTGTGTGTGAGAAAGTAGCACATTTCCACCCCCCTACCCCACCCTGTCTGCGCGGTGTGGCTTATGTAATGGTAGAGGCCGAGGACTGACCATATGTCAGGAGGTGTGTGCAGACGGCAGGGGATTATACATCGGCCATTAGCAGCATTTGGACATCCTTCTCCTCATAATCATTCAGGTACAGGCCCACTCAAAGCCTGGAGGAGAGCGCACACACATTGATCCACGCTCATTTGATCCTGAGTGCTCTGTGTAAATTGGACAGGGAGAAAGAGTATGACAACAAACAGCCATATGTTCGCAGTACGAGCGACAACATTCGGGGCTTTTTGTGTTTCCGCCCTCTCCTTTATTCTCCGCATCGCCGGGTATTATGGAAGGAGGCAAGAAGTCCCTCGTCAATATTGCAACTCTGTTTCCCTTCTCTGGCGCTCACGCCCCGGTGTGTGCGTTTTCAGTTTGAAGGGTGTTCGTGCTGCAGAAGTACAAAGCCAGGTCCATGTGTTGAAATGCAGCCCGCGGGATGGGCCGTATTATCCCTGCCTACTTCACCAGCAGGGTCCCGGGGCTCGAGCTGGCTCGTGGCCCTTTGTCTCCAAACAGATGGAAATGGGCAGAGGAGGGAAGAAGTGGGGGGAATCGGGAGGTGGAGGGGAGAAAGAGTCAGTCTGTTCTCATTAAGTGCTGCATTGAAGAAGACGTCCCCCCACAATGCGTCAGCAGCCGCGGATGGTCCCCCTCTCATTCAGCCTCATGCTCTGACCATCTGTATCGCAGGGGTCTGTCATAAGGTGTGTGCGCACGCATGAGGACCCGGCGCACGGCCCAATCTGGAGAGTTAAAACCGAGATATTCATTAGGTTTCAATTTGGTTAAGAATTTTTTTTTTTTAATCCAATTGTTGGGGCTTTGTTGAGGAAATCCCACTGGATGCGAGTCACCATGAGTCAGAAAGGGAGTTTATTCAGCATCCTGCTGTCCCTTTTTTCAGCCCCATAGGAGAACACACGTCCAACCAGGATGTAGATCCAGAGTTAGTCAGTCATAAAGGAAGAGCTGTTTGGTAGGTATTATACTAACCATTAAAATTACTCACATTTTATATAGCATAGTAATTTAGATGTTCAATAATAGGTGAATCTTTGTGACCTGTTACACTATTACGTCTTCGATTCTGAAACTATTTTAATTCAGAAACAAGAAAACAATGATTTTACAGAAAATAAGGATATAAATTTAACCAAATTGCTTCAACAGAGAATTTGTTTAAAAGAGTGAAATAAGTTTTAAAGTCAAACTTTTTGAGAAACATTTGTAGAACATAAAACTGTCGCTAAATCTAAAAAATGTTGAACATATTCACAGGTATATGCGAGTTAAGCGACTGCTTAGGGCCCCAAGTGCACCAAGCAACAATTATAAAATATATGTATATAACATTTAATAATAAAACTACATGGTATCACACATGGAAAAACAATTTATATATATATTTTTTATATTTAGTACACAAATAATGGATTAATCTCTTCCTGCTAAGATATCAAACTATTGTAAATTATTGTTTAGCTGATGTTAATTTAAAAATTGTACTCTTAAATACCACTCTGAGACTCAAAATACTTTTTTTTAATATAGTTACTTCTGTAAGGTTAAATAAAATCGATAGCCAAATTAACACTGGCTTAAAAATTAACTAGTGTAATTTGTAATTGAAGCGAATAATTGAAGCGAATAAGTAATGTTACACACTTAGAGTAGCTTAAGAAAAGTATTTGCTGTTGATATCTTGGAATGGGGGGGAGGGGAGGGCACAAATATAATTTTGCTTAGGGCCCTAAAAAGGCTTGTTTCGGCCCTGCATTCGGCCCGGGATCGTGATGTGAAAACCAGCTGTGGACCCCCTCCCTCTGCATGTATGCGTGGGGTCTCATAAACTCCATCTCTTCCCACTTCGTCTTCATTTTTACACGCTTCCATTTTTCTCCCCTATTTACCCAAAAACCCCGCTAAACTCATAAACTCCACGTCGTTGAGGGGGGATCCATCCATCTTCCGGACACCAAATCGAATTGATCTCCGGAGGGGGGCGGGCGGGTCGGCAGCGCCTCGCTATCTCAACACGAGCCATCTGCGCGCGCTTCCCGCGTGAAAAGTGACAGCACGCGCTCCCGCTTCTGCTGCCGCTGGTCGGACGTCGCTCGTGCCTCGGAGCCTCGCGTTTCCATTGAGTTGCTAACGAGATTTCAAAGCTTTTTCTACAGCTAATCGATTCAAACATAGGCAGAGAGCTTCACTGTTATCCTCCTTTTTCTTTAAGAAATAAATAAAATTTATATAAAATACACAAGGGATAATTTAAACCATAAAAAATAACATCTAAAAATACACTGTAAGACAGATGCCGAAATTTGATGTACATCTGTCATCCGCCTCTGATGCAATGGCGGACTCTTGCCACATGGTGGCATGCTAATCTTAAACTAACATCCTTTGGCATTCATTTATAAAGCAGCAGTGGCCAACTCTCATGTAGAATCTCCATCGTTAAACACTTAAAAAAATAATAAACTAAGCAAACATATTCCACAAACATAGCTGAACTTTACTGTGAAAATGGGGAAGAATTGCTAAATTGTTACAAGACTAACAATTTAACAAGAATAACTTGTTACAACAGTAACAATTCACGTAAATTGTTACTCTGGTAACAATTTACTTAAATTGTAACAATTTACTTAACTTATTACAAGAGTAATTGTTACAAGGGTAACAATTTAAGAAATAAAATTGGCCAATTTACCTTATTTCCACTGTATTTGAATCTGTTTATGAATTCAAATTGTGTAACTTTAGGAACTTAAATATATTTATTAGATTTTGTTACATATAAGCCAGTTTTTGAAATGTACCTATGAAAAAAAAAACTCAAATGTTTACATTTTCTCATATTTTACTTCATTATTTCAAATTGGTATGCTTAACAACTAAAAATATTTAAATAAATTAAATTGCAACCAGATTTAATAAAAATTATCAATGTCTAAGTAGAAAATCAGAATAAACAGCTAAAAGACACTTCAAAATAATTAAATTGAAATACATTTCAGAGCTAATAAAAATAGTAATATATGATTTTACTAAGTTAATGATTTCTCTAATTTTTAAAGAGAAAGTTAAGTGAGTTTAGCAGCTAGAAGATGATAAAATAATTGGTTGGAATTAGACAAATTTATTAAATTTTACTAAACAAACTGAAGCACAAAACACAGCACAATCAACAGTTTGGACCGAACAGGAAAATTTCTCAATCCAGAATAATTTTTTCTAAGTAAACATTCAAACATTTAAGCTTATATCAATATCGCAAATAAGGATTTTTGATTAAAGAACCATAACTAGCAATGAAAAAACTGAGTAAACTGTAATAGTCACAAAATTAGTTCTAATATGGAAGTCAGTCTCTCATCTTTCTTGTATGACGGGTGTCCTCTTGGGAATATAAACACGGAAGGTCAGGGGTCATGTTCCAGTCATGACCTCTGCTATGCTGCAGCAGATCAGATGTATTGAAGTGTTTGCTTGTGAGTAATGGTAAAGAGGCATTTCAAAGGAGGAGAAAAAATTGATTTTTATGCAGGCATGTAAATGCTGCAGGCATCTGTTGCCTTGTGTTTTATAAACAGGCTGAGATTGGTTTATTTTGTGACAGAATAAAGAATAAGAGAAATATGAGAAATTAAGAAACGTAAGGCTTGTAGTGTACTCTTTCGCAATATTACAATACTAACAGCACAACATGCTGTTTATCTTTACTAACAGGAAAAATCAAGCAAAATATTGACAAATAGTCAGATTAAGGTAATGCTACATCATCTCAATTGGTTTTAAGTCTGAACTTTGACTAGGCCATTCCAAAATCTTCATTTTATTATCATTCCAAGGAATTGCAGGTATGCTTTGGATCATTTTCCTGCTGTGTAAACTGAACTATCTGATGGTAGGACATTCATTCATTCATTCTTTTTTAAATGTTAGTGACATTGTTTCTAATCTATTCCTGACAATCTTTAAATTGTGTAACGTTTTAGATCTTTTAGTTGACTTCCTGTTGGCAGTCAAGAATTTATGGCTAAAACAGCGACTGAAATAGTGGAAATTCAAAATCCTTTAAATAGGGATGAACGGTATTATCGACATATCGGTATCGGCTGATATTAGCTGTAAAGTTTAATATTGGACATCAGTGGCCAAAAGGGAAATAACCGCGGAGAAAAAGAAACCCCATCAGCAGTCCATTGTACAAGCTTTGGATAACTATCAGTATTGGTATCGATTATCAGCCAAATGAGTTTTAGGATATCGGCATATCAGATGTCGACCAAAAATCCAATATCGTGCAATAAATGTACAGCTACCTACACAAAAGAAACTCTACACTCTCCCAAAATAAAAATTCATTATGAGTAGATAATTATAAACAATATAATGTTCGATA
Source organism: Poecilia formosa (assembly GCF_000485575.1). Lineage (NCBI taxonomy): Eukaryota > Metazoa > Chordata > Actinopteri > Cyprinodontiformes > Poeciliidae > Poecilia > Poecilia formosa. The sequence goes on along the minus strand of NW_006800444.1, from coordinate 328,221 downwards.
AAATAAACTACCTTCAGCAAAGACATAACAGAGGTGGGTTATGGTTTCAGTTTTTGCGAGGAGCTAAGAAAACTTACTGCCAAAACAGAAGCAGTTATTGTCAGTAAATAAAAACAAAAACGTATCACTCTAAATCAGTTTCATTTAGTGCCAGATCAAAAATTTGAATGTTCTTAAAGGTCCGGTTGTGCCAGAATGTATTGATAAAACCCATGAAATTGTGAAAATATCGATAAATAGATAAATCCATCCAGGATTTTGTAATTTTTTTTTGTTTCCTTAGTAATCAAATTCACAGATTTTTTGGTGCTAATTTAGAAATATTTGTAAGGACTTTTTACAATATTTGCGCTAAAGTATTATGTTAAATGTGGTCTTTTGTAAATTGCCGTATTGGTCATGGACTACAACTTGACATAAAGTAAGGCTGAGGAAGGAGTCACTTAAACCAAATGTTTTTGGCCAATTGTGAGAAAAATTTGAAGTAAAATCTGAAATAAATGTGGGAATCTGAAGATTTTGCATTAATTTTGCGGCTTTCTGAAAAGACTGGAGTGACTTATTGATGTAATTTGGAGTCTAGAGGGCCACATAAAAAGTTACAGTGTGCCAGATTTGGCCCCTGAGCCTCGAGTTTGACACATGTGCTCTAAATGATAGCTACCTCATTTCCCTCAGGCAGTTATCAATTTTGTTCATTTAATTTGTGAAACAACCAAAACTAAGCACATTTAAAATGGTCAGTGGGCAAATGGATCAGAACCCTGAGTGAGTAAACTTACAGTCTAAACTGGGTCAAGCAGAGAAGTAATGTCCCAAAGCAAACATGATGTTTGCCAAGTCAGAATCCACATCGTCCTTCCAAATGGTTAATCCAGTCGTCACTGATACGAAAAAGAAAGCTTTCTAAACCCACCCGTGTATTTGATCACTTTTACCTAACTGAATCCTGTACATTCAAAACATCTGAATGACATAAACATGAATTCAGAGCAGAATATTACACAATGTTGTTTTCATACTATCAGGGGAGGAGAATAAAGACTAATTTGTTAGCGCTCTGTTTTAAGAGGCTGCCTGAAGGCCTCACTGGCTTCATTGTGTCTCTTTCAGTGACTGAGTCTGAGCCAGATTGTTATCGCTCAACTCTTTGTTGTGCTGCCGTGGAGCGAGTGTCAACTGTTTGCTTTATTCTGCTTCATGGACTGTGACGAAAACATGAAAACATGAAACGTGTGGATAGTTGCACTTAAGATACAGTTCCTTGGAATGCATTCATCTTTGCATTGTAGTTTAGTTTTATTTTGTTGTGATTTTTTTTTTGTTTGTTTTTAGAGTGTGTTTGCTAGTTTTTATTACTTATTTGTTACATATTGTTAATTGTTTATTAGTTGTAGTAGTAGTTTTAAGGTTTTCATACTTTGGTTAAATTTTAAGTGCAGAATTCACCTAAAATTTTACAATATAGTACTGTTTTGTGACATTGTTTACATCAGTTGGGTATAATGAATACTTAAGGGTAAATAACATTTTCAAAAAATGTATTTAGTTATTATTGAACAGCCAAGTTACTTGTGTTTTCTCCCAACTTTTGCTTTTGTCCTGCCAATTTCAGATCAATTCGAAAAGCTAATAAATAGATTCATAAACACAAAAATGAAGGATATTATATCTATGTTTTCAGTATGTTTTAGTTTTATAAATGATTAATATAGTTTCCTCATTAATGACCTTTTTTATTTATTTCAGTTGATGAAAATGTTTTCTCAATTTCAGTTTTTGTTAGTTTTAGTTTTATAGTATTATAACATCGGTATTCATACGTCTTGAACTGTTTTGCCACAAACGTCACTGGATTTTTAATTTTTTTTTTACAAACATATGCATTCTATTTAATTTTTATTTTTAGCAAATGTTAAATATCATTGTTTTTCTTCCTCTTCACAATTATTGACTACTTTTATATGGAGCCATCACTTAAAATCCACCCAAAAACGCTTTAAATTTTGTGTTTGTAATGTATCATCCTGTAAGAAAAAAAATTCAGAGGTGGGCAAAGTACCCAAATATTGCACTCATGTAAGAGTAGCACTATGTCAACGTACTTTTACTCAAGTAAAATTAAAAAAGTATTTGGCAAAAAGGCTACTGAAGTAACTGATCAAGACATCAATCATTTAATGTTTAAAAATTACTTAATCAGATGGAGCAAAATATAAAGTTATGTGGAAATTATGGTATTTTAAAGACCAAAATCTAAGTACTTTATTTATATAACATAATACAAAACGTCTAAATAAGACAAATGAAACATAAAACTTATAAAACCTTAACAAAAACTGCTGAAGTTTGTCTGTGTCTGGTCTATTTTTGGTTAAAACACGTTTGTTTTTCATTCAGTGGGTAGAAAGTCCAGAAATTTTACTCAAGTAAGAGTAGAGATACTTCATAATAAAATTACTCAAGTGAAAGTAAAGTAATTTATTCCCAAACGGTTACTTAAGTAAAGGTAACTGGTTATTACCCAACTCAGGGTATTTAGCGGTTGGTGTATACGTGAAACGCCCCCTACCGTCATGTTGTGCTACTGCACCACCCCTGTCTTCACGAGAAGCTCTGCCCCCTGTGAAATTCCTGACTGCCAGGGTGATTCCTGGTTACCACGGGCTGCTTCCTACTGTACCTTACCGCGAAGTATTTTTTACAACCACTGGATAAATTTCCAACCACGACACTGATATGATATCTCCGCCGATAAGGGGTGAGTTATGTTTTTATAGCAGCTGATTTACTGTCAGGCGTGTTCCTGCAGATGTGTGTGAAGCTCAGCCTTGTGCGTTATAAATGTCCTGTGTTAATTCCCAACGCGTTTAAAAATGTGGGTTAGCTCGACTAGCTGCTTGTGCTAACATAACATTAGGGTGAATTTAGGCTCAGTGCGTGTTTTTAAAGGAAAGACTTAGGAACACGCCCTTGGTGTGTTTGCTACCTGTATGAAAGGGAATGCTTTCAACTTCAAGTGAACGCCTGAAACTGGAACAGAGCGCACAGACAGCGGCGATTAACCGTATTTATTCACATTTAGGCACATTGTTGAATGTCTTGCTAACACATATGCAGGTTTCAAGCGTTTAAATCGAGAAGAAAGTGTTACAGACACTGCAAGACTAGAGGAAAAGTGAACAGTGCTTCTTCCCACGGTTGAATGGATCCGCATAACCCGGCTGGTGCACCGCAGCTCTGCTGTAAACTGTAACCTGCGGCGGCGGAGTTGACGCTAACTAACGCAATGTAGACCTCCTAGTTCCCGTAAACCATCTGTAAAAGCAATTTAAACACGACAATGTGATGTAAAATATTTTTTTAAATTGTAGTTGGTGTTATAAATGTGCTATAAAGAAAAAAAAACATGCTTGTGATGAGAGAAACCACGAAAGAGGTGACGGTGGGGGAGGCGGAGGGGTACCGGAGGCCACGGTGAAACCGGGGAGTTTCCTGCCTACAGGTTCGCCCGCCACCGGGTCACAGGTAGGGTAAAGCAGGGTTAATCTGCCCCGGTCAGATGGTTCAACTCTCTAAAATCCATATAACTCACCGATAATTTGTTTGTAACCTTTATAACTACACAACATGGTCAAATTCTCAGTGCATTTAGTTATAATTCTGTTCACATGAGGAGTAATGCAACAAGTGTTCTTTCTAAGTAGCAGAAAAGTCACTAATCGAGTCCTTATCTAGTTTGTATAGTATTTACCCCTATCTAAATCAAGTTTTAATCTGAGTAAAGTAGTTTTTAAATTATTAATTCATTTATAAATGGCAAGAGGATACCAAACCTAACTACTGGGCTAGTGCTCTGTATAGAAGTTATTCTCCTCCTTTGTGAATCATCAACTGACCTAAATTATCCAAAATGTTGCAGTTTAGTCTCACAAACCACACTCAGACCTAATGAATCAAAAACCATCACAGAGAAGCACATAGAACTTGAGTCTAAAATATTTCAAAAAGAAAAACACTACTCTGATCTAAATGATTGGAAGGAAGTGACGCAGAATTTTCTGTTTTCTTTCTGAATATACTTACAAGTGCGGCAGACATTTGTATTGAGTCCGTTTTTACTCTGAAACCCTCAAGTAGCATACAGAGCAACCAGTAGCCTTCAGAAGAAGTATACGTGTAATTTATAACCCGTCAACCTAGCAATATTAATGTAAATCTTAGATGTTGTCAATTTTTTTTTACCTGAAATCTATGAAAGCGCTTTTGTTATCTGATAAAAGTGAATGAATGTGTGGATTGAGTTGGAAAATCAGCCGATGACCCTTCATTTTGATTGGCACTTCACAATTCAATTATGCTGCCTTTTCAGTGCTCTTGATTTTAACTTCTTTTGGTTGCAATTTAATATATTTGCTATGAAAAGAGGAAAATACATTCTCCTTGCCATTTTCTTTTAAACACTTGCTCATGCAGTCATCAACATCCGACCTCTTAGCAAGGATCAGCACTCACTAGTTGCCTAGTAACGGCTGAAAAATGCAACAGGTCGAGGCCGACTGTGAATGGAACATCGGGTTTGGATCGAGTCGCCGTGACATGGCTTTTGCTCGCTGCAGATGGGAGTTGATAGTGATCTGTAATTAACATTAGCACAGGTGCATGATAAGGAACAAGCCTAACTGGTCAGATGTGAATTCGGAGTATCCAGTGTGAGCCCCTACTCTGTTTGGCGTCTCCAGCTTTTAGTCCGGTGACACTGGAGAATGTTGATTGAATTCCACAGAATCGGCGGCCTCGGTTACCTCAGCGTCCCGTAGAGCAAGTGACCGGGTCAGGACTTCCACAGTGACTCGTCCTGGCATGTCTTGTGACCGCTGCCATTGGTGAGTTACAATCCCCACCGCAGCCCCCATTCGCTCAAGTGAAAGCGTTGCATGTGCTGGTTGTGTCGTGTTACAGCGTGAGGAGATGTGTTATCGGTGCGATAATAGAGGCAGCGCTATGAGGGTGTTATGGGGGCAGGAGGTGAGAGGGAGAGCTGTCACTGAGGCGGGCAAATGAACTGCATGCTGGGAGCTTAGAGTAGAATCTTTTCTCACATCAGGTCCTAATTATTATGCCAGTCAATAACTACAGGAGAGATTTTTCAATCATTTTGGCGTTTTACCAGCTTCCCACCACTAGAAACTGCATTTGATTTGAGAGTTTGTTTTATAGACTCAATATTAATAGATCATACATCCGAAAGAACTTTCAATAATTTCACTGAACTCCAAACGAGAACCGCACAGCATTCTGGGAGATGAAGGCAGAGGAAAGACTTTAGTCGCTCAACCTCTCAAGCAAGGCTGATGGAATCAACTAAGGCTACGTTCACACTGCAGCCTCAAGTGACCCATTTCCGATTTTTTGTCAAATTGTATTTTTTTAGTTTGGATTTTTTTTCTCCAGTGTGAACTGAAAGTGTCCTGCATGCGCAGTAACGTCACACATCGAGAGCGTGCTCGGTGTTTTGCCAGTCTGACTGCAGCCATCATATTAACAACTTAATCCTCATTATAGTCTGTTATGGTTGTTTTTCTTCCTGCATCAGGAGTAGGGACATTTGTCGAATATCAATGACTTTCAGGTTGGATGAATACGACCTGGACGTTCAGATTCAGGTCACATTTGAGGAGATCGGATACGTATCGGATATCCAAGTGGTCTGGGTCGCATTCAAATAAAGTCTGATCTGTGTTATGCTTGATGCATATTTAATGTTTCCCTTTGAAGCGTTCAAGGACATGCTGTTGTTGTTGTAAAACACCAATTTTGTTTTATTTTTCCTATTTAGTTTCAAGTAATCTCAGACTTTGACACTTTTGTCTTTCGGTTGGTGGCACCTCATAATTTTGCACAACTTTATGTGGGTCGATCACACAGATTCCCAGTTATTAACCTTTTTCTGGTCCAAAATGATCCATCATCGTGTCTTTTCTTTGACTGGGTGAGTGGCTCTCATCTGGTTCGTTGGATTCCTAATTTGCCACTGTACACCAGAAAACCGGAGGAGCTCTTCCTGTCCTTTTGGTGACTCCTCCACATTCAGAGTGTGCGCCTTCAGAGGTTTAGGACCGGGTCAACCTCCATGGTTCAGTAACTCCCAATCATGTGACCTGCGCTGCAGGGTGAGCGCTGCATCTCCCGTCCAGCCTGTAAAAGTTCTTTGCTGCTTTTAGGGAGTGTGGGTCAGTAAGTCCAGCAGGGTGTGACCGAGCCATGTGCCTCCTGGAGTTTTCCCGGAACGACTTCGGAAAGGTCAGCCTCGTAAATTAGTCCCAATCATCTCAGTCTGGAGTGCCGCCAGACACATTTAAAAGAACAAGAATGTTTGAGTTTGACTATTTATGTTTGAGTTTGACTATTTACTTGCTGCTTTTGTCATATTTGATTTTGATCTGAAGAAACAAAACAGGGTTCTTAAGGTTCTACTGTAATTTGTTGTGAAAGAATAAAAAAGTCATAATTGGAGGTTTCTTTACAGGAAAATCAAACCGGTTCTTCATTCCAGAGAGTTTACAGCTTGAGCCTGTCGTAAAGAGCATTTCAACCAAAAATCACCTAACAAGTAATTGGTCCAACACTAAAAATCACTTTAGAAACTCTTCACTTTCTTTTTAATGTAAAAATCATTAAAAAATAGCTGGAAGGATTTGTGTTAAAAGTCAGTTTTAATGCTCCCTTGTTGCATCATTTCTTAAGATTCGTTTTAGATTAATTTAAATCCAAACATACCATAAAGCTGCTCCATTTTGTCTAAAGTAGGGCTGCGTCAAACAATTATTTCATTAATCGATTATTCTGACGATTCATTGATTAATCGAATAAAAGAATTGACAAATTCTGCAGATTTTTCATTGAACCACCTAACTCTTCTGTCACAATTAATTCATTGATCGATTAATCATGATTAATCGTTTCAGCCCTAATTTCCACGTTCCGCCGTTTAGTTTTTTTTTTTTGGGGGGGGCAAATGTCACCAGATTATCAATTTGAAACATCCTGATTCGTTATTTCTCTAATAAATAGGTCTAACAAGCTTCCCCACAGTATCTCACATCTGACACAGGACAGGAACAAAAATAACAATTAGAAACATGTGCACTAAGTCATTGTTTCTCTACCTCCAGGTATCAGACGGATTAGTCTCCAGCTCCACTTATCTTCAGGTCAGTTGGTTTGAACAAGCCGGAGAAGATCCTTATCTCTCGTTGCAGCAGTAAAAGTAGTCAGACTAATTCTGTTTGATTGAAGTTTCATGACAATTTGCCAGCATGTTGAGGTGTAAGGTGAAGGCAGTTACATGAATCCACTTGAGCCGCTCTACTCGGAGTCTGCCAGCTGCTTTTATTCGTAAAGTGAAGCCGTGCAGGACTGTTGGTTTACGGTCGCTGACAGCAGATAGCCCGTGGCTCTGGTGTTGTTTTCCCTCTCAAGAGGAAAGTATTTCCTTGTCTTTCTGTTAGTGGAAGGTTTGCTGAAGGTGAGGGAGAAAATTTTCTCCAAAGGAAGTTTACCCTGAGTTTTGAGCCTAATGTTGTGATTGAAGTAGGGCATAATTTAGTGTGTTTCAACATTTTTATAACAAAAAATCTGCTCCCTTTTTCTCCCACACCCCTAAATAGCATCTAGATCAACTAGTAAGATCCAGCAGGATCGCTCAAGCTTGATCTCTGGCCAATCATTTTGCTGGTCTCCTTTTCCTCTACACCACATGTGTCAAACTGAAGGTGCGGGGGCCAAATCTGGCCCATCAGAGCTTTTTATGTGGCCCTCTAGACTCCAGATTACATCAATAATTTCCTCCAGTTTTTCAACAAATCACAAAATCCTGATAAGTGGGAAAAGAAGCACTTATTGAATGCTGAAACAGTTATTTACTAATATTTTATCAGTTAATGGGTTTTATCAATACATTGTGGCACAGCTGGCCCTTTAAGAACATTCAGATTTTTAATACGGCCCAAACTGAGTTTGACATCCCTGCGCTACACCCTGCTGGCGCTACTCTCCTGCAGCTCAGCGGGGGGCCTGGGTTGGTTCCAGGAGAAGGAGATTCCCTTTTCAGCTCCCGATTCACCAACTTGAAGTGGTTCCACTTACCAGACCACATGTGAGAGCTCTGCTGTATCCTGTTACACTTCAGTGTGAAGCTCACAGCCAGATCCCGTTTGCAGAACGAGTTGAAGGATCTGAGACGGTCAGCTCAGGAAATTCATTGTGGCAGGTACAGGACCAGCTTTTAAGCCAACTGCTCTTGTTGAAACACGATCCTACACTCATTTAACCTGAATAATCCCTCATTTAGTGGCGTGTTCTTGCTTTTAAAAGGATTAAATCAGGTGTTTATATTGGAAATTGCTTTGACGATTGCCTTAAACTTTCACACCAAACCATGGGCTCATCTGGCAATTAAAAAGTCCTAGTTTTAATTCCAGCTTGATGGACTCCATTTCATGGCACTTACCAATCTGCATGTTGGTGTAAGAAATCATCTTAAAGTGTGAGCCGGTGAATGCAGCTGTGGTCTACGGTGCTATGATTGGTCTAAACACTCCAAAAACACAATCTTACAAAACATTTTTGTCTAGTATCTAGTAAAAATATCTTAGTACCCTTGAAATAAGACAAAGCAACTTTTCAGCAAGACATAGAGCTTGTTTTAAGTAAATAATTCCCTAATATTGTTTTTTTTTTAAAGTTCTAGTTCTACTGTCAGATTATTTCACGAGTATTAGTACTTTTTCAACATTTGTAAAGATTTATTGATTTAAGACAAGTTTCTTAAACTTTGTTGAAAAGTTACTTGTAAGTTAGTTTTGTCTTATTCAAAGTGTATTAAGGTATTTGCACTGAAACTAGACAAAACCTAGTGCATGACTGGAGAGAGAATATCTAAATTCAGACCAATTACCAGTAACTTAAGATCACAACCAGATACTTTCTTTTGACCGATCCTTTTCTCCCACCCTGAGCCCAAACTGATCTTGAAGTGTACGGAGCTCTGAGCAGGACTCTCTGGGATCCCAGTGAAACTTCCTGCTAAGAACCAGTTAAGGATGGATTTTTAAACATGTGAGCATGAATCAGGTAGTTAAAATGATTTACAAGTACGAGGATCCCAGTACCCTCAAAGGCCTGTGACAACCATGAGAGTGACGCACACAGAGTGACTCAAATATCAGAATTCTAACCCATGCAACCTCTACTGACCGATTAAGGTTTGTTTTTGGGACTAATCGTGGGGCTAACTCCAGGGTGCAGCCGAAGGAAGGCGTATCTCTGCAGAAACTACATTCGGTTCTTATTTTGGTTGGGTTTTAACTACCTCAGTGCAGTGAGAGGCTGTGATTATGTGTGTGCATGTGCGTCCCGCGCCCTCACTACATCAAAGCATGCCTCAAGGTATCTGTGACTCATGCTTTGCCATCCCTCAGAAATATGCAGTTAAATTTGACCCTGAGCCAAACGCGCCACTCGAACAGCTCTTCCCAGCTCTCATGCTGATCTTGGTGATTTACAAATCATGCTTACCCACTTCCTCTGATTGCACCAAAACCAGAGCACTCAATTACCAACCTGTTGTACCAACCTTAACGTAGTTTTGAACACTATGTCAAACAGATTTAAGGTTTTGCTTTGAGTCTGAGTTGTCTAAAGCTTGGGTGGGGCTTCTGGAGATCCTGCTTTCTAGGTATTGACTTGCTAGAGATTTAGATGATTTGGATACGTGTTTTGTTGCTACAACAAAGGTTCTGGCATAATTTTTCCTGAATGTTTCTTTCCAGTGTTGGATAAGTTGATTTAAATTGTTTGGTATCTTAGTACTGATTCAGCTTTTACTCATCGGACGCCTTCACATCAGTCGAACTCTCGTCTGTTTGTCAACAAAGTCTTGTTTGTTTGTGGACGAATGAATTCACAATCTAACTGATGTGAAAACTCGGTTTCGGTTTGATTAAAGTGAACTCTGGAGCGGTTCGAATGCATATATGTGAATTCAAGCGGACCGGAGGCCGCTCCAAAAGCAGGAAGTTAACTACAATGCAGGACATTCTGGGTCAACAGAACCAAAACTAATTTGAGAGTTCAGCGCTAGCAGGAGGAATGGGTCGTGGTGTTTTACCAAAGACAAAAGGGAAATCTTACTACTGCTAAATTTGGACACCACAGCATTTTTGTTTGCATTTTGTGTCGCCTCTTGTCTTCAGAGGTTTTTGTGTCGTTTCCGTTGGTAGTTCTTGGTTTAGCCAACTGGACAGGAGTTGCCCTGTCCAGGTGTCGTTGCAGATTGATGATGGTGGTTGATGTTAGTCAACAAGACAGTCAACGAATGCAGGCTGCTGCGGTGTGCAACCACTGATGTGGTTCCAGATGAACGGGGAAGAACAGCGCAGAAAACAACGGGTGCTTCATATTTAGAATATAGACTTGATAGAGTTGCTGCAGTGAAGTTGTGGCTTACATGTTGCGTACAGCTCTCCATTTATCCTGATCGTCTTCGTTTGCATGAATTGGAGGAACTTTTCTTTTCTCTTCAGGACTGAAGTGTTTATTTTATCTGAAGTGCTCAGCTGGAGGGGAACCTGTTTAGAGCTGCTGTAACATTTCTGTCAGAACAGGAAACGCTGATTGACAATGCAGCTGCAGAGCAACATCTGAGCGTTTTGCATGAGGGGGAATAAACAGGCATGATGTGGACGGATGTGAGTCGAATGCTTGATTTCATCTTTACTCCCGTCGGACGCCGTTTCCTCCTCCTCGCCTCCCTTAGTCTCTGACGGATTCTTTTCGCGTTGTGAATTGAAATTTCCCTCATCCTGGTTTTCCCTCTCTGCAGGTTGATGTTTCCGCACCGGGCGCCCGCAGGGTCGCTTTCCAGCCTGACCGCCGCCAGCTCTCAGCCGCCGCCGGCCTCCTGAGCGGGCCGATCAATCGCCTCGGAGCTTAACGAGACGAGCCCGCCGGTTTCCGCCGCGTCTGCCAGCGGTCGAGCGGAGCGGCCTCCGCGTTGCCTGGAGCCGGCCGGCCTCCGTTGCCATGGATACGGAGTCCACCTACTCCGGCTATTCCCATTACTCCGGGCGCTCCCGGGGATCGCACAGGCACGGGTAAGACTAAATCCTGCTGGTTAATTATTTACCTCCAGAGAAGCTGGGACTGGTGAGTCCCAGCTTTGATTCGGCGCTGATGTTGTTGACAAGTGATTATTTATTATTGATGAGGGGAAAAAAAACCATCAGCCACGTTGATGTTTGGGACATAAAACAACCTCCAGGTTCCTCCTGGAAAAGTCTGGAATTTGGTTTGTAGTTTCCAGGTCTGGTTAATGGAAAACAAAACAGTTTATGGAAAAATGTTTATATTTGCAGACTTTGTTGTTCCTTCGTTCTTTCCTCACTTTTTTCCTCGTCTTTATTTCAGCTCTTCATATAGTCCTTTGGTTCTTTATCTTCCCTCCTTTTTCTCAGAAACTCAGTGTTGCTGTTTTGCAAAACTGACTTACAAGATATATGAGCTTCTTTTAACTCAATAAAATTCTTGTTCCATTGGCAGATTATTTCACTTTTAACAAGACATATTCCCCATGTTATTGGAGAAATAGCCTGTTAAAGGAACTAGTAGTTTTTCTTAATTATTAAGAAGTTATTTACTTATAACAGACTCCTATATCTTGCTGGAAAGTTTCTTGTAAGTCAGTTTTATCTTATTTCAAGTGTACTAAGGCAAAGATTGAGTGTTTTTGCAGTGCAGTAACTAATCGGACCAACCAGTCAAGAATCAGAGATAAAACCAAGAAGTTCCTTGATGATCAATCAGCCAGAGTTTCTACTTCTCTTCCTCTCTCACGTCTCTGCAGACCCATAATCCCATGGGGGACATCAGTCTGTCAGAATCCAAATGGACGTGGTTGACAGGTTTGGTGGGGGGGGTTCAGGGAGGACAGGTGCTGAGGAGGCCTCACTGACTGACGGCGCTGCCGGATTGTCTATCACATGCCGCCCTGCTTCTCTCCCTCTCCTGCTGCCACCTGTTGCCTCTCATGTTGTCTGCAGCTCCTCTTCCTCCTCTTCCTCCCGCCCCGTTCAGCACAGAGTGCAGGGCGGCTTGGGTTGTAGTGGTTTGGGGTTTTTCATTATAGTTTAGTTTTACTTTGTGGTCACTTTCCAATCAATCAAATCATAAAAACACAGAAAAATACTAATATTCATGTTTCAAAAGCAAATCTAAACAGGTGGGTTTTGAGTCTGGATTTAAAGGAAGTCAGTGTTTCGGCTTATTTGCAGTTTTCAGATTTGTGGTGCGTAGAAGCTGAAATTTCAGTTTTCATTATTGGGTTAGTTTTAGTGGACGTAATAACTTCGTTGCTGGCGTATCACTCCCCAAATAAAGTTTTCCTCCAAACGTGGCCTTACTCTCACCTGAAAATTGGAAAAGCAGCATATGGGCCCCGCATCCAGGCTCCATCGCTCTCCTCTGTTCTTCCTCCCGGTGCCAAAACTACCGGCTGTCCCCTGATTTCATAAAGAAAACCCTAGATTGTTTCCTTTGATAGCTCTTCTGAAGGTAATCTCTTTACACGCCAGATCGCTGCTGTCTAATTACACTGATGCCAAATCCTGACAAATATGAGCTGCTTTGTCTCTTTTCTCTCTTTGGTACCTTTGGATGTTAAAGTTTTTCTTTATTTCGTCTTTTTACAACCACAGCCTTTTATTTGGAGCAGTAAAAAAGCTGCAAAGCTAATTTAGGTTTTTGCTTTTGGAATCCTTCCCTCCTTCAGTAGTGAATGTTTAAATGATTGGTTAGTCGAACATCTCATATTAGCAGCTGCTCATGTGGAAAATTAGTTCATTTCATTAGTATTAGTCCAATTTACAGAGCAGCACTCAGTGTTGAGATGGAGCCGGGAAGCTGGGGCTGATTTATGCATCTGCAGCTGTAAAGCCACATGCAGGCTGAGGAGACCCGGTTTTTAAAAGCTAAATGTTTCAGTTGGTTGATTTTTAGTTTGGAAGCAAATTGAATTAACCACTCTCTGGAAGTTTAAACCTTTTACTTCTAACTAAAGACAATATCTAAAGAGCAGGGACTAGGACCGTCTCATCTGATCAGATAAGTCACATGTGGGGTTCCACAAGGTTCAATCCTGGCATCCTTTATATTTCATATCTACATGCTCCTTCAAGTTCTGGTTATAGCAAGAAATAAGATTAGTTACCATAACTACGCAGATGATACACAGCTCTACATCCAAACACTGAACAGATGCTTAGTACAAATCAGAGGAGAAAAAAAATTGAAGGAACGATCTACAATCAGCTCATTGTTTTAGTTATTACAGCTGGAAACTAAAGATCTGGTCTCAAATCTGACCTGAACCTTCAGGGACACATAAAGACAGTTACAAAGTCGGTCTTCTACCACCTGAAGAACATTTCTAGGATTAAAAGACTTAATTTCTAAGTACAAAAAAACACATCCATGTATTTATCTTTAGCTACCTTGATTACTGTAACAGTGTCTTCACAGGTCTGGTTAAAAAATCAATTAGATCCAGATTCTGCTGCTGGCGTTCTGACTAAAACCAGGACAATAGAGCACATCATTCAATTTCTAAAGTCCCTACACTGAAGAACCCAATGTGGTGAAGCTTCTATGCACCACAAATCTGGAACAAAGTTACAGGAAACACTGAGCTCATGTGAATTAAGGGTAACCCCCCCCCTGTTTAGAGCTGACTTTTATTCATAATAACTGGAACATCAATCAATATATTTGATGATGATTGTGATGACGGTATTAGACAAAATTAAATGTTGTTTTACTCAATCTTTAAAAAAAAAAAAGAAGAGCGAGAGTGCCATCATTTCCAAAGTTTTCCATTCAGGTTTGTGTATGAGTTTAGATGATTGTGTTGCCCTCCGGTTCTGGCTCACAGGTGTCTCAGTTGCAATGCCAGAGAAGAAGAGATGGACATTTTGGTCCACACAGAGTCTGGCATGTCATCCCAGTTGGCCGCGCTATTTCAGGAGTCGGCCTCTGATTGTGGAGGAAGTGATGCTTCTTCCCCAGTTTGCCAGATTTTTCCAGCTCTCGCAAAGCCCCTTCTCTAATTCTTCCACGTTAGCCTTTCCAAGAAGTCACAGTCATTTCCGGGATCCACGCTGAAAAGTCAGAATCCATTAATCAAACCAGAGCTTGGCATGGTAGCAAACCAAAGCAGCCAGCTGCTTGCTGATGAGGCTATGGGAAAGGTGGAGAGGTGATCTTGTAGAAGAGATGAATATGGGCAGTGGAGAAGGTGAAGGTGTGGCAGATTGCTTAGGTAGAACAGGGTGTTTTTAAACCATGGTGGTGGGCTTTTTTATCAGTTGAGTCATTTTAATACACCCATCTGAAAATGCATTCCAAAAATGACTCTCAGTGGAAAAATTACCTGACGTTAAGCTGTGTCCTGCTGTTCAAATCATTACGCTTGAAGGCCAAACTATAGACCCGTTGCAGAGCGATGTTACACGTGCACAAGATCCTGCCTCCATATTCCTGCTGGAGGCAAGAAGCTGCTCGCTAACAATGACTAGCATTGGTTGTAGCTGTTAAGTTGTCAACAGATCATGTACACCTGATATATAAATGATAAAGGGACACAGTGCTTTGCTATTAACTGTCAACACTACAACAACTAAATAACAAGGTCAGGAAAAAGTTTTAATTCAGAAAAAAAACAGTGAGGGGGAGGGAAGTAGCTCAGTCATGCTAGCTTGACTATGACAACCTTAACATGTAGATGTGCTGTGGAATTTGGTGCGTGTCAGTTCAGTTCCAAAATAAAAGAAAGGCGACTTAAATACACCAACTGTGACAGGTCATCAGTAGAGCAGGCGCTTAAATTAGCTAGCCTACCACAGCAGTGTTAGATTAGCTAAAGCAGCAGTAGCTAATTTGTGTTAGTTTAGCTATAAATGCGCAAATATAGGCTGCATGTGTATATGAAGTTTTTTATTAAAGAAAAGCTTCATTCTGAAGGTGTGGCGGCTTTTATTTTGCGCCACGATCACTTGCAGTTGAATCCTCTGACTCGGGTATTTTGAAGTGTCTTTTGTCACTTCCTCCTCCCTGCTTCTCCTCTGTAGCTGCTTCCTGATGTTCCCCAGCGTTTCTCCTGATTTTCATAAAGTCTTTGAAGTCTTCAGCGAGCGCTGCTGCTGCTTCTTCCACAGCGCTCCGCTCCAATTAATCAGCATAATCAGTGCCAGAGTTTGACTGATGATCTCTCCCTCCAGAATAACCATCACCACAGTGATTAGGGCAGTTGTAATAATATTTAAAGTAATAATGACGGTGGTAACGTATTTAAAGGCTTCCATCACCGTCCTAATCTGCTGGATTTGTATGATAAGAACATGTCAGTCTGCAGCTGCAGGCTATTCAAACTCTACTCCCTTTTTCTTTCTTTCTGTGTGAACGTGTAACAGCGGCTGAGACTTTCTGTAGGAAACCAGGAGCGTATTCAAAAGGAAGCGCAGGAAGAGAGGCTGGAAACGCCCTGTAGTCACATCCAGAGCGGCTCTGGTGAACTGTTGTATTTCCACTGCTGTCAATCACCCGACTTCCTCCGCTCTCCCCTGCAGCCAGGATATCCTCTGCGCTTTGGAGACTCCGTCAGAGGTTTTTATTGATGGTTGCTGTTTACAGGCAGCAGATCTGATTATTTTAATGGGTTTTTCAACTTTGACCACAGTAATGGCTGCACAGGCTTTCATAGGCTGACTTGATGCTCTTCTGATTTTTTTCTTTTTTTCTTTGCTCAAATCCAATTTTTCTTCTTTTATTTTTTGTGATTGTTTAAATTACTACAATAATTAAATACAAACGCAATCAGACTTCTGTTACGACCCCAAAGTACGGTGGCCCTGAGGTACAAACCACTTCCACAAATATTAACTACGCTAAATGTTATTGTGTTTTTGCAATTTGTAGATTTATTGATTTGTTGAAGTGGTTTGAGCCTCAAGGCCACCGTAGAAAAAAAAACAAACGTCACACAGCGGCGCAATGTTTACATAATCACTTTTATAATTATATTTATTACGATTTACCCAACACTCATAGTATGCACTTGTTTTTATTTATAATTGTTTTTTTTCGTCGTCTTTTACAATTTCTGTTGTAGGAATAGACTGACTAAATCGTCGATGAATCGATGTTAAAGTTTTAAAGTAAAGATGGAGGAAACTAAGAAAAACGAAAGCTCAACTTCTTTTAGTAGCAAAGTTTGACTTGCATTTTTCCTGCAACTTCTGTAGAGAAATCAGAACCAGCAGTGACATGATTTCAGTTTTCAGAAGTATAGTTTTTGCAGCTGCTGTTTATAAGCAATTAATCGCATGATAAATTAAAACTAGCTCAGTAATTTCCTTTTTGACCGTAGGCAAGAGATCATAACCCATTTTATTTATGGTTTTGGTAGTTTGTGGATTTTATCTTTTGTTTTTTGGTTGTGTTTTATTTTTGATATTTAAAATGTCTTCCAGTGTGGCGTGTTTTGCTGAAAATTAAAATGTACAGCGTCTAGCATGTCTCAGGTCAGTAATGTAAAAGTCGGATAAAATGCGACATGCCTGTTCAGATTGTACCACATCAGGACAGTGGTGCAAATTTCTTTTTTTTTTTTTATTCGGTGAAAAGATCCGAATTTGTCACCAAAAAAATCATGCTGGGTGAGCGTAGCTTTAGCAATTTTTCTTGCATTTAACTCCATTTTCCCATTAAATCTGATGAAGAAAAGCCTCCCCCCAGCATCATACGGCCACTTCCGTGCTTCACTGTAATCCTCTTCTTATATTTGGTGGTTTAGTTGGTCAGTCACATAAAATCCCAGTAAATCCATTAAGATCTGTGGTTGTAATGAGACGAGGAGTATATACTGTCCTTCTGCGCTGCAGCTTGCTTTACCTTAGAGCCTCCAGGTGGAGGAAACAGACGAGGGATTAGCGAAGCTTTCCTCCGCTAATGGAACAAGTGAGTGGGAGAATCGGGCCACGTGGGGATCAGGTTACCTGCCATTCACAGTCTACACTGGATTAATGACTGGAGAGGCACAGACTCCACCAAAAACTCTATTTTAATTATAACTAATTAAAGCTTCTAATAGGAAGAAACATAAAATAATATTTAATACGGTCATTTTCTTTCATTTGGCTGCCAGATTTTAAAATCTGGCAGCCAAAGAGAGCAGCCTTGAACGGTTTTGTTCCATCTGTACTTTTTAAATGTGTAGAAGAAGAGCATTTGTTGCTTATTGTGTCTTTGGGGCTCAGCACTGCCCCCTATCAGTGAGTCACGGTACTTTCTGCCGCATTTTCACTGCACAGAAAGACTAAATATGTCACACACATTCATTAAATATATGAAACAGACTGGAACGTCAATGTGTAAATAAACAAGTACATGTGTGAAACAGCGCCCCTAGTGGTGAGGCACAGTACTGCATCGGCTCAACTCGGGTTTTCCAACACAAAATGCATAAATTCTGATTTTCTCTCATTGTTGCTAGCATCTACTTTGCTTCTCACGTTCTTATTTTTCCTCATCAAGATTACAGGTCACACAGATGGAGAGAAACCAGAGGAATGATGGGGCCCAACATGATTCTTTTGTTTTTCTTCTTCCAGGGAGCGAAGTCGGGACCGGCACAAGTCGCGCAGCAAAGACAGTCGTTCGGAGAAGTCCGTCACCATCAACACGCTGCCCGCCGAGCCGCTGCTGGGCGACTCCTCGCTGCGGGGCGAAAAGGTCCAGGTAAGACGGCGCCGTTCACCCGCCGGCCGCTGTAAGTTGCATGAGCCGGCCGCTCTGCTGTGGAGGGGATTTGAGGAGATTTATCAGTTAAATGAGCTGGAGAGTCGGGCTGCGACGGGCCATCTGGTGCGTCGGGCCGGTCCACTTTCCGGTGAACCCAACAGGAAGCCTGGAGCAGACAAACGGGATCCGGAGGCAGAACGCCGCCTCGGCTGATAGCAGAGCTCTGCTTGATCCTGTTTGTGGACTCAGCAGATTCTGGGTTTGGCTGCAGGAACCGGGTCAGTGTGACACCAGGTTAGAACCCCTGTAGAATGGACCCGGCCAAGCTGAAGCCGAAGCTGCAGCTTTTTACCATCAGTCTAATAGAAAAACCCTGAAATCATGCGGACTCGGACGTCTGCAGACCCAAATGATGGATTATGTGATGGATTATTTGGTAAAGGACACGTTTAAGGTAGGATTCTGGATGTTTGGGATTGGCAGATTGTAACTACCTGCTCGTGTTTAAACTTAAAATCTGGATCCGATTGTGTTGCTTGGACTGAGATAAAAGCCAGCTGACAGGTGGATCAGAGAGCAGCGCCTCGGCCGGCGTGTTGAGACGCGACTGCGGAGGTTTCACTGCAGGGCTACAAACAACCTCAGTCCAACAACAGCAGCTCTGCAAACCTCAGCTGCTAGTCTGTCCTGTTTTCAACCTTTAAAGCAAGCGCTGCTGCTTAGACACATTCAGGTATGATGGATAGGGGGAAAAAAGCTTTTATAAATCAGAATCGTGTTTCTATTCCAGTTCAGTCAGAGTTTAAGCTGACCCAGTTTTGTTGCTGCTGAATAATAATCCTCTAATCCTGAATCTTAGATCAGTTACACTGATGTTTTAGTGATAATTGCTCCTGATGTGATGGTTTTTCTAAACTTTCCTCTCATTTGGCCAAAATAAACAGACGTTCAGATCCAGGGATGTTTCTGAAGTAGTTTGGCCTTCATAACCTCATGGAAAGAAATCCTTCCTTTTGTTCATTGAAATTAAATTCTTTCTGAGATTAAATGTCTGAAATGTAATTATCTTAATTTCATATCTTTCTCGGTAGGATTCTTTCTTTCTTTCTGTCTTTACTAGTCTTTTTCTCTGTTGTTTTGTCATCCTTTCTCTTTATTTCTTTCTTTGCATTTCTCTTTTCTTTCTGTGTCTCTTTGCTCATTTCTCGCTCTCCTCCTTTCTTTTCTTTTGTCTTTCATTCTGTCTTAAATTTCTGTTTTTCTTTTTTATTGTCTTCCTGTCTTTTTTCTGTTTTTTTCTCTTTCTTTCATTTGTTTCTGTCTTTCTTTTCTCTTGCTCATTTTTTTCTTTTGTTCTTTTGTTCTTTCTTCCTTTTCTTTCTGTCTTTCTCTTTTTTCTCTTTATTCTTTATCTTTTTATTTTTTTTTCTTTTTCTTGTCTTTCTTCCTTTCTGTCTTCTTTTTCTTTGTCTGTTGTCCTCTTTCTGTCTTTCTTTCTGTTTTTTCTCTTTTCTGTCAATTCTTTTTCCTTCTCAAAGCATGATGCTGCCACCACTGTGTTTCATTGAAGAATGTTGTGTTTAGGATGATATTCATTTAGCGTTATATTTCCAACATACAGCATTTTGCATGTTGGCCAAAATATGCAAAGTTGCATGAATTTGTGGTTCCATCAACCTCAGCATCTTGTGCCAAACTTCAAATGATCATCCCTCAGCAAAGACTTGACTCTTCTATAAAGGCTGTGTTTGCTGACAGATTCTCCCACCGGAGCAGAAAATCTCAGCAGCTCCTCCAGACTCACCATTGGTTGTTATTATTTTTTTGAAGTCCTTCTTGGCTCGCTGGGTGCGTTGTTTCATGTCTAACATTTGCTGACTCATGCGGTGTGTTTCGGATGAACATCTGCTTTCGAGTCAGTCTGATTAGTAACAGCGTGTCAGCGTCAGCAGACAGACTCCCACACATTTAAATAAGACATGACGTCATCTGTGCTAATTTTGGAGGGAAAAAAAATTGAATCCAGAATCAACAAATGCTTTAGTGTGTCAAATAAAAATCCACAAAGTGGAACAGCTCCATCCTTTTCATCAGACTTTAGTTTAAAATCATAATAAACTAAAAACTAATGGTATTCAGAACGATTGCAAACTTCACATGAACAGACTTGACTATTGGTGGTGATTTGAAAATTAAGATTCAGACTTTAGTCAGTTTCTGTTTTCCAATTTTTGTAAATCTTTGACCTCACAGTAATAATTTAACCAGGTCTGATTTAAAAGCATTTAGATTATTTACCTTGGCCTTTTGATCATTGATGATCTAGTTTAGAAGTAGGGGTGATGTCACACTGTGTGTGAGAGAAATCTTTCCTTAGTGGGGCAATATTATGTGTTTTCCAGCATAATCAAATAACTATATTACCTTCAACTGTTGTAAAAAAGCTATATGTATATATATGTCAAATATGTCTTAAAAAAGATATTTTACTTCCTGATTTACGACTTGAAAATTGGACCTCTGTCTCTTTAAAAGCTCCTGCTCTTTCTGAAACTCCACCTTCAGGAAGTCATCTCAACATGGCTCCTCTATTAACTCTTTAGCAACATTTTTACCACTGAGACGTAGCTCCTGTAATCAGGTCAACAGTTCCTCCAGGTGTTTGCTAATTGCTGCTGGCTAGTCTGAAGGAGCTGAGTGGGGGAGGGCTGCTCTGTGAGGCGGAAGCTTTGAAACCTGAAAACTGCCGCTCTGAGGAGGAGCTTCGTCTTGAAGGCGGGGCTAGGTCCACCCAGGCATTTTGTACAACTGAATGGTTGCCATGGCGATTATGTAATTCCTCAAACATGCATGAAAGAGTCACAGCAACTCTCCACGTGTGTTTTTGATAAGGGGATAACATAACGACATGACATAAAACTGAAACATAGTTTTACTGTTTCAAACAAATAATTCAGACATTTCCCATTTTAATCGGTTTTTATCCTATGCTAACTATTAGCACCAATGTTAGCATTCCTAACTGAACTAGAAATTTTCCCAGCAGGCTTCCATCAAGTGTTGAGATGAATGGACTGCTGAGAAAACACGAGGTTAACTGACCCACTTGGCTCACTTCCTCTTGATAGTAGATTCTTTGAATGTGTGTCTAATTTGAATACATAACAGGATTTAACACACAGCGCAGACGTCGTTTATTATTTTGCTCATCATGTCTTATTCACGCCGCAGCGTCTGGGGCTCACATATGCTCCAGAATGCTAATGTTTCTCTTTTGGTCCGTCTGATCTCAGCGTCTCGCTGCTGGGACTTAATCAGAGTCTCGGCTGACAAAGCATCACGTTGCTTAAGGCAGGGCTGTCCTCACAATCCTGCAGAGAGCGTTCTCATGACTGTGTCTGTGATGTTTCGCTGCAGGAATTGTTAAACAGACAGAGATGGGAGGGGATTGCATGGGAATGTGTCGGCTGGGGAGTGAGTTTTTTTAACACCAGGAGTGTTTAGGTTTCGGGAGGATTTGCTTGTAGATTGGTTAAAAAGAAAATATTGGGAAAAAAAGCTAAACTAAAATACGTTGGCACAACTAATATACTTTAAATTTAATGGCTCCAATTATTCAACCCCTTCCTGACAAAGCATCCATTTGTTGGAAGGAGCTGCTGCAAACTTTACAGCTTTCTTGAAAACTCCTCCAGGCATGGGCGGTCCTAGACGGGGACCAACCGGGGCCAATGCCCCAGTAGAACTGGTTCTGAACTCAAGAGAAAATACTAAATCAATTTGTTAAGACGACATGCATTGACACAGAAACCTTAACTAATTCGCTCCTTTTGATAAATCAGATTTTTTTACTTCCAAAATGAATAAAAAATGAAGGTGTGGCAGTTTTAACTTCAGCTTTAGAGCAGCATGTAGCCTCTGTGGCTCATTTAATATATTAATAAAATATCTTCTTGTTTTTTGTTTTTGTTTTTTTTTTTATTCATTAATTTGTTCTGAATCCCCATGAAAAAGCAAACACTGTCTCCTGGTTTCTCCCAGAAGCTGGAAGTCTTCTGGGGAATAACTACATCAGCTTTTTACATGTAGACTTTAATTTTTTTGCCTGTTCTAATTTGGAAATTAGCTCCATTTCCCTCCGATTGGACAGAGACCATCTATGCACATCAGTTTCCAAGTCTTCCCAACTGGAAGTAGGTCCAGATTTTAATTAGGCCACTCTATTCCATCATTATGCTCTGATATAAATCAGGGTCAGGATTTTTTTAGTCCCTTTGCTTCTTCTAAATAATATTTTTTAGATGCCTTAAGGTAAACCTGTACAGAAGTTTCAACTCTTTCTTTAACAATCCTTCTCGTTCTCTATGTAACTCCATTAATCTTTTCCGTCTTCTGACCATTCGTCACACACTCTCTGCTTCCTAAAACGGTTCGATCCGGTAAACATATCACGTGTAAAACAAGCAGCAGCCTTCGTCTGGACCTCCATGAGGGAAAAACATCTGATACTGTTAAGAGATGATGAATATACTTGAACAGAGCTGTTCTAACAGGTTCCTCCGTTTTCAGGATTCGCTCCAAAGCCCCAAGCTGAATGCTAATGTGTGTGAGTTTGTTAAAAGACTCCTCAGCAGCAGAACGTGTCGTTCAGTCTGACTGGATGCTAGCAGACGTATTGATTCTGTTGATGAGTTGATGGTCAATCTATCGCCCTGTTGTTGCATTTTTACTGGAGATTTGATTTGGCATTAAGTGGCAGACTGGCAGTTCCTCAGCTTACACTACAAAAACACAAAATCTAAAGTATTTTAATTTCTACTGCAAATACAGCTCTGGAAAAAACTAAAAGACCACTTAAAATCATTTGTTTTTCTGATTTTACTTTTTATAAGTTTATGTTTAAGTAAAATGAACGTTGTTCTTTTATTCTATGAACTACTGACAACATGTCACTGAAATTCTAAGCAAAAATGTTGTTTTTATTTGCAGAAAATGAGAAATGGTCAAAATAACAAAAGAGATGCAGTGCCTTCAGACCTCAAATAATGCAAAGAAAACAATCATATTCATTTAGAAACAACAGTACTAATGTTTTAACTCAGGAAGAGTTCAGAAATCTATATTTGGTAGAATAACCAAATATTCTACCAATATTTTTCAATGTGGTCCAGTGCAGTGGTCTCTTCATTTTTTTCAAGAGCCGTATCTTAGTACACTTGAAATAAGAAAACTAACTTACAAGTAACCTTTCAGCAAGATATATTCTTAATATTGGCAGATTATAAACTGTCATGTTATAAGGGAAATAATCTGCTAATGGAACAGGTACTATTTACTTAAAACAAGCTCCTGTCTCTTGCTGAAAAGTTACTTGTAAGTTAGTTTTATTTTATTTCATGCATATTAAGAGATTTGCACAAGAAAGTAGACCAAAAATACTTGGTAAGATTTAGTGTTTTTGCAGTGTAGGGAAGTGTTGCATGATGTGAGTAAGAAATGGGTCTGGAAGTAGCAGACAGTCATGTTTTTGAGTACATTTTTTTTTAAATTGACAGGAAATTCGAAAATATCACAAGGTAATTGTGTGTTATTGGAAGACATTACTAACAATTCATATCCACTAACAATAAAGCCTTGCATATGTTTTATGCAAACATAAAAAAAACTGAAATATATAAACAAACAATTCTTAGTCTGGCAGGGACTCAAGTACAGCCTGATGGCCCGCCAGGCTTATAAAACACGGGGGGAAACCCTGATGTTGTACGAAGCCGTGTGATTTAACTCATTTTCTTTGATGCTGTTTGTGCCGATGACCAGAGCGATAACATTTGAGGGTAATCTGGCTTGAATTGCCTGTGTTCTTTGAATTGCTTCCAACTGAATTTATGGATTTCTCACATTCTCCAAAGGATGAAATCCAAGTCATATCCTCTCTTACTTTCTTTCTTGCCGATCTCCATTGAGTCCCATAATTGCCAACTCTGCTTCCTCGCTGACCTTCCTCCCACCATGCCTGAGGTTCAGTTCATTGTCGCTAATTAACCTCAGCTGCTCTGTGATCTCAGCTGTTTGCCAACTAGAGCTGAACGTTGCACATGGACCATACGGTACAAGCAACACGGAGCGCTCTGCACTCCTCTGCAGACGGCCGCACAGGTAGGTTCACCTCCGTACGCTGGAAGACCGCAGACACGGACGCAGAAATGTCCAGGACGTGGAAGAGGCAGAGAGCTTGCGTTCATGTTTGGGACCCCTTCTTCCTGGTGAGTCTGGCCTGGCTCTAATTTCAGAGCGTTTATGGATGTAGCTACACGTAATATCGGGTCTCCAAGCTTTCTCTTGTCTTGGTTGAGAATGCTTCAATGAGTTGGAAGGAATATTGAGTCAATTTGAATGACTTCACCTTTTTGGCAATTTCTCCACTCACCTTGCCGTTTTGGGACGTTCTACATCCATCTTAAATCTACGTGAGATCATCTGTTAGGAACATTTTGTTCGATGTTCTACAGTCTACCTCAAACACAAGTTTAGTTTTCCTCTATGTTGTAGCCAGCTGCAGTAGTACTGAAGTATTAATCAACCTATTATTGTACGGTTAGAGTGCGGCACAAAGAAATATGCTCCTCAGGGTTTTTGGTCGGAATGGGATACCATATCAGAGGAAACCAACCATTAGGACCATGTTAATGGATTTTAATGGATGATAAATTGTCCCAGAAGTTATTGCGACAAATGTGTTGTCATTTGTCGCATTTGTGTCATTTGTGATAATAGTGTTGCTTTGAGACCATTTTACAGAAATCTAATGGAATAATAATGTAAGAACACATTCTCAAATATCAATAAACTTTAAATTCTAATGAACATTGAACATTGGGACTGGAAGACATTTGAAATATCCAAAATAAATAAACAACAGAAACAGCAAATAAAATGAACTATGAAGTCTCTGTTATCAAAATTGTCCCTCAAAAATGGAGCTACTTGAGACCAAACTGAAGAAGAAAAAACGATAAATGATGAGCTCGTTATAATTTATCATTTGTTTAATTGATTTATTAAGCAGAGCCATTTATCCAATCAGGTTTCAGAAGGAGAAGATGAACTCTAACAAAACTTTGCACAAAAATATGAAATTAGTGAAAGGTGACAAACAAAACAAGCAGAAATGATGCATCTCTAGTTTCTAGAGTATTTGTAACCTGATCTGAACTCTGGTGTAGCAGAGTTGAAACTTTGAGAAATCTAAACAGTTCATAAAACAAGAGACCGCGACCTGACTGTGATGGCATCGAGCGTTTGGAGCGGCTGTGTATTACCTCCCCAGAATCACACACACACATGAACACACATGAACACACGTGAACATGCATGTGACGTTTCCCGTGGCGGCACGGAGACGCCGCGGTGCTCACTGGGTCAGAAGCAATAATCGTAGAGTGGTGCTGAGGAGAGAGATGAGTGCAGACTGTGATTGGCTCTTCACCCCCTCCTTCCCAACTCCTCTTCATCTCCCTGCGCTGCCTCGCTCCGCGTCTTCCCTCACAAAGCCCCTCACATTATGCGCCAAGTGAGCGCGCCGTCCCATACAATACCTCCTGAGGCATGATGGGAGAGGTTTCTATATAAAGACGGATGAAGCGAGGGGTGGGGGAGCGGATGGACAGTCGGTGAGGTCACACTCCGGGATGAATCGCCGAGGTTCAGTACCGACTGGAGCGCCAAGCTGAAGTTCAGAAACCGGATTGTTTCGGATGCTGTCGCCAACGGTGATGGAGGAAGGGGACGAGGTTCTGCAGGTGCTGGAGGTTGGAGAGGCAGTAGAAGAAGTAAAGGAGGTGATCATCAGCACCATAGAAGAAGAAATTCGCAGGAGCTCACCTCTAAACTCTAAAACGAGCCAGGTACGATTGACACGTCGGTTGGGCTAATCTGATTACCGCCGTAGCGACCGGATTACGCGCTGGCTGTTAATTTGCTGCCAACAACAGATGTTGGCTTTTAATTTTCAGAGTTGTTTTAGTTCCTAATGGAATCATCTGCATGATCTGGGATGCGTTTGCGCTCAGGCGTAAACTTTAAACGGCTCTGTTTACATGTGGCGCTCTTAGATCCAACGCTGCTGCTTTACGGGATGTTTATGAAAGCAGCCAGACTGGAAAGAAAACACAGGTGTCTCCTGATCACGACCCATAAACATATTTACAGAAAATTTAACAGGTTTTTATTTAATATTTTCCAGTATTTCTTGTCCCAACTCTCCAAGTTGGTTCAGTTCTCCATTGTCGTGTTTTTTTCTTGTTTCCTTCCTTGTCCTGACAAGTTCCTGGCAGCCGCACACATCATCCACTGTGTTGAAGCTGCAGTGAGGAGGAGCTGGGGAATGCATGTTGCTTTATTTTTCACAGACACACACACCTTGTCAGCCTCCCAGGAGTAAACAGCGTTCCTGCACTGAACAACAGAAAACAGGCTTTTAGTGGATGCTTCATTTACTGTTACGGAGAATAGATGTTATTTATACTCCAGCGGAAAAAGAACCATCTAACCCTTCATACACATTGTTTTTTGTAAAAGATTTTCTTACATTATTGTGACTATTATTTATGATTTGTGTGAAATAAAAACACAAACGCTTTAAAAAAATCGAAGAATTGGGCTCATACTTCAGTTAAATCACGGGTGTCAAACTCATTTTCGTTTTGGACCGAATCACAATCATTAAGGCTCTTAAAGGGCCGGTTGTGCCAGAGTGTATTGATAAAACCTTTTCACCAACTGTTAAAATATCAATGAATTCTTAAAATTAAGTAATATTATTGAACATCTTTCCAGTCCCTCCAGTATTTTGTCTTGATTTTGCGTGAATTTCCACAATAATTGTCCAGAAACTGGAGTGACTGATTGTTATAATTTTGCAATAAACAGAGAAAACTGCATTAATTTCATTTATGACATAATATTTAAGCACAGTTATTGTTCAAGCTCACCCAGATTAAAATCTGTAAATCTGCAGATCAACCGAGCAGAAAAAAAATCACATAATTCCTAAAATAAATTGCGACAAAACTGTTTTTTTTTTTAACTAAAAAATGAAAATTTTACCAAAATGTTGTTTAAAAAGTTGCTTTTCTTACAACATTTCTGAACAACTCATGTTTTAAACCTTGGCATGGTTTTTGATTTGAGCTTTTTAATGTAGCGTAAAGTTGGTTTAAATGAGTGTTTTAACGCTCAGCATCAAATTCTCCATATTGAAGCATTTAGTTTACAGTTTTTAGGGATTTTTATCAGACAAAGAACCTTTTGCATCTAATCTGCCGACTTCTGTTGTGCTTTTACTCTGACGTTGGAACATAGTCTCTTGTTTTTGTTACGGATGTTTGCCTGTCTGCTGGATTAGAGCCATTTTTTATGCCTTTAGTTTGTTTAATTTGTCGATCCTGAGATCTTAATCAGCACTAAAGATATTCTGGTATGTAGTCGAACTTTTTCATTGAATTTAAGAAAGAAAGTTGAGACAAAGGTGGCATTCTGTCATATAGCATAGAAGTTTATTCTAATGATACATTTTTGTGTTTTAACATCATCTGATTATCGTTATATAACATATTTTTTATGTTTAAAGGTTTAAAAGCCTTAAAAACGCTCTTTAAGGCATCAGATTGTGTCATTAACTCTTTAAAAACCAGAATTTTAAACTGAAAACTGTTTGACTTTTCATGGCTGAAGCAACATCTTCACCTCTGTTTGAACTGTACTTATTTATCTAGGTCTTAATCTTCATATGATTAATGTTGAGTAAATCGGTGAGGCACATTCTCTCTCTTTCGTTTTTTTAAAATCTTTTTATCCTTCCTTTCCTGTTGAATATTTTATTTAATTTCAGCTCCTTCCATAATACGAGCTGCTGGGCCAAAATCCTCACTGCAGCTGTAGAATAAGAGCAGATCTGACAGCTTCTGGGTAGCGGTGTGTGTGTTTT
>NW_006800444.1:255946-300298 GCF_000485575.1 Poecilia formosa | reverse complement strand
TTTCTATTTCTGTACTTCCCTGAATCAATTGTTTTTCTGTCTTTAATTGGCCGTCTTGTTATTGAACATCCACACCAAACCAACAAAAGAATGAATAAAATGAGCATTGAGGCAGGGCCGACCAAAGCCTTTCTGGGGCCCTGGGCAGATTTTCATTTGGGCCCCAAATTGAGTAACTTGTATGAATATTTCTGGATTTTCTACCCACTTTTATCAACGTTTAATCAGTTTTTTATTGAAAGAAATTGATTTGCAAAAATTTTCTTTTGTCTGATGTAATTTTTTGTTACTTATATAAATTATTGTCATTTTTATCCCTAAAATACCAAAGTTTTCACTTAACTTTATGTTTTAGTCCATTTTTGTCTTGCATATTCTGAAATAATTATTTGGTTTAAATTGCAGCATATAGTTAAGTTAAACAATGTTTAGACGACTTGTCTTTTGTTAAATCAACTTCAGGAACTTTAATTTCTGAGTTAAAACCAAAACAATTTCCTTTTTGACTTAAATTGCATTTTGAAAGCAGCAGGTGGACTTTCAGTTTCAAATCAGATGTTTTAGGTGGGAATTTTTTTGAGTTTTGAAAATGATTTATTTCTCAAAACTGCAATGGAAACACTTTTTTTTTTTTTTTTACTTTACACAAGTCACAATATTAGCAGGCGAATGTTGTTGCCAACCATGAAAAAGAAAACAACAGGAAGTATTTGGAGGATGCCGTTTTTTAATCACTTATCATGTGAATAAACTTATTCATGCCGCGTTTCTTATTTGATAGAAACACAGCAATTGTGAAATAGTGGTTTTTCAACATTAGTGGAATATTGACCAAAATGTTTTTCCTGTTTTTCGGAGACAAATAGCCAACATGTTGCATTAATCTGGCTGATTGCTCTCTCATATTGTTTTCTTCCTCAAACTCTCTCCTTCATATTTGACTCAAGCAGAAATAATTCATCTTTCTTTGCCTTGCAGCTGCAATTCCTCTCCATTTGTTGAATTCTATGAATAAATTGCATGTTTGGCTTCGGTTTTAATTGGGCTGAGGTTTGATTTAAAACGGCCGATGTCAGGAATGTGGTCCCATGTGAACTCTGACCCTGTTCTGCATTCCAGAGCTTAGTTCAGCCCTCATGAAGTCGGTCGGTGGACATTTCTCTCTCTGGAGAAATGCGGACAGTGACAAGGAGATTTACAGCCGCAGGTGAAAAACCAGATGAATCTGAGGTGAAGAGCCGACATGTCAGCAGCTCTGACTGATATTCTGCTGCACCTATAAATGGAATAAAATCCTCAAAACATTCACAAATCTCAGAAAACAAATATTTTTTAGTTTTTTAAATCATACAATCCTCTGTGGGGTTTTGTTTCTCTCTTTCTGCAGGCGTAGAAGCAGACTTTTCTTGTTTTAACTTAACTTTAACTTCTTGATCCACCTCCAGTCCTTTCATAGAGCATCAAAGCAAACGCTGTAATGCTCCACTTGTGAAAGTAAATCTCAGAAGAACAGACCATACAGATGCAAATTAGCTTAAACTCTAAGTTTGTCTTCTATTTTTGTTATTTAAAGCAGAAACTGAGCAACAGAATCAGTTTTAGAGACTCAACTTGACATCATTTTACTTATCAATGTTGGAAAATTTGACTACAGTTTGTAGTTTGACACACAGGATTGTTCAGAAAGTTTACCCTTAATCTGGAATAATCTCTGTTACATGTGTTTACAAACCAGAAATTCACCAGACACACACCTGCAGAGTTTGTTGAAGTTTCATACGTTTTTTTTTTATTATTATTATTATTGAAAGGAACTGATTTGGAAAAATTTTCTTTTCCCCGATTTTGTTATTTTTTGTTACTTATATACAGTATAGTCATTATTGTCAAATACCAAAATTTCCACTTACCTTTATATCTTGGTCTGTTTTTGTCTTGCATATTGTGAAATAATTATTTGGTTTAAATTGCAGTATTAAGTTAAAATTCACAATTCAAGATTAATGAACTTAAAAAGCAATGTTTAGACGACTTTTCTCTTGCTAAATCAACTTTATGAAGTTTAATTTCTGGGTTAAAACTAAAACAATTTTATTACAAAAATTCAGTAATAATTTTTTTGTCATAAGAAAATTACAAACATTTTTTTTTTGGTAAAAGAAAAAAAACTTTTTTGTTATGAAAATCTTTTTTGGCCAATTTTTTTTTTGTTGAAAAATGAGATTTTTCATGAGATTTCTCTCTCATGAGCAGAGAAAATCTCATAAAAATCTGTTTCCTGCTCATGATTGTGATCTGCACTTTACAAAATCTTATATTCAAATGAAATTATGTTTATAGTACATATTGTGTCACGTCAGTGTTGTTTTTTCATTTAATGTTCTATGCTCAGCCTCCATTAGCCCGTGCTGCAGTTGCGGTGCAAAGCTTCCTTATCTCTGTTGTTTTTGCGTCGTTATCAGCGGATGCAGTCAGACTCAGACGTCAGCACATGGCCCACTTGGCAGCTCCTCACTTGTGTTTTCTTTTTCCACTTGAGCCACACTTCTTTCCTTCTTGTAGGCCTAAAATAGATAATGACATATTTTAACGTGCAGAAAATGCATTTTGATTTAAAATTGCTTCTTTAAGAGTCAATCAATTCCAATAGTTAATTGTTTTCTGTAGCTAAAATTGACTTAAATGATCTAAAAACAGAAAAATGTTGTATCTTTTACTTACAGTCATTATGTCTGACAATGAATTGTTCCAGAAATTATTGCGATAATTTTGAGACCATTTTCAAGTAATGGTAATGGCATAAAAATTGAAGAACAGATTCTCAAAGATGAATAAATTTTAAGTTGTAATGAACATTTAACACTCAAATAACCAATCAAACACAAAAATCAACAACCGAAACATTACATTTTGCTAAATGCTGTCATTACACATCAAAATGTTGGTTAGTGTTTTATTTATTATGGTTCAAAAGCAACTCAGGTCTAGATTTAAAGGGACTCAGTGTTTCGGCTGTTTTACAGTTTTCTGGAAGTTCATGTAAGTAAACGAAACAACAAATAAGTCTCTGTAAGCGAAGTTATTGGGACTAAAGCACCAAACTGAAGACTTTCGTATCCAGTTAATTGATTAATTGATTTATTGATTCAGGATGATAACTGGGGGGAGACCACCACCGCCATCACCGGCACCTCGGAGCACAGCCTGTCCCAGGAGGACATTGTCCGCATCACCAAAGACCTGGAGGACAGCGTGGGGCTGGACTGCCGCCACTACGTCACCCGCTCCATCGCCGTGATCCTGGGCCTGCTGGTGTTCTTCACGCCGCTCGCCTTCCTCGTGCTGCCTCACATCCTCTGGCCGGAGAAGCTGCAGAGCTGCGGGACGGCCTGCGAGGGGCTCTTCATCTCCGTGGCCTTCAAGCTGCTCATCCTGCTGCTGGCGGTCTGGGCGCTCTTCTTCCGGCCGGCGCGGGCGGGCCTCCCGCGCGTCTTCGTCTTCAGGATCCTGCTGGCGGTGCTGGTGCTCCTCTTCGTCATCTCCTACTGGCTCTTCTACAGTGTCCGGATACTCGACTCACAAGTACGTGAAAAGACCTGCGGCTTTCTCTGCTGAAACGAAATAGTAGATCTGGAAATGGAGGGTATTCATCAGAGACATTTTAAGAGGTTTGATACGCTGCAGACATATTTATTTTTTATGCTGAGCAAAACACAGATTTCTGCTCCCTGCAGTGATGTGTTTACTGTGTGAGTCATAATTTTAAATCCCATTTGGTGGAGGTTTAAAAGGCTGCAGATGCTCTACATCTAGTCTTACACCACTTCTTCTTGTGCTGAATATTCAGAGATTGATTATCTGGTTAAAAATGAGCCATGTTTGTTCCCGTAGGACGAGAACTACCAGGGCATTGTGCAGTACGCGGTGTCCCTGGTGGACGCTCTGCTCTTCATCCACTACCTGGCCGTCGTCCTGCTGGAGCTCCGGCAGCTCCAGCCATGTTACTCCGTCTGTGTCACACGCGCCACGGACGGCGAGACGCGGCACTACAACCTGGGACAGCTCAGGTGAGGAGAACACCTGCGACGATTTCCTCTGCTTTTCTTCTCATTTAAGGGAAAACGATGACCAAACCAACCTGGCTCTATGAGAAAATATAATTTACACCCTTCTGATATTATAAAATAACTATAATTTGACTCAGTTTTATTCACCAGACTGTTTTCTTTCCAGACCTGTACAATCTAGAAATCACCTAAACAGAAGTGCTGCAATACGAAGTCGACTAAAAAATTTAAAAAACAAAACATTGTTTTCTGATCTAAAGAAATTCAAGAAGAGATGAGAAAGCATTAACATTTAGTAGTTTGGAAAGGTTACAGTGTTGGGCAACGCTAGCTAAAAAGCTAGTTGTGCTAACCTTAAACATTAGCTATGCTAAAGCTAACGTGCTAAGTGTAGCTAATGCTTAGTGCTAATTTGCATTAGTTACGCTAATGCAGTCTTGCATTCTCACTCATTAGCATTAGCATGCTAATGCTAGCTAGCAATAATGCTAATTTATATTAGCATTAGTCATATTCAAAGCACTGAATTCAACCATGTAGATAAGAGTACCAACAAAATGGCTCTCAATTTTTTATTTTTTTTTGCATTATGTAATTTACAGCCTTTGTTGTTTGTTCATGTATTAATTCGTTCATTTATTGTATACTTGCTACTTGCTTAACAGTATTTTTTTTAAAGAGAGAATATGAGGAGAGGAAACAGAACTGTCAAAATAAAAGCATGACTATAAACTACTTGAAGAATTCTTAGCAATCAATAACAAAAACCTCAACACAAATAAAAGTTCACAAAACTAAAATTATATTAGAGTTTATCTGGAACCTTTAATTTAGTTATTTGGGAGTTTGCAGTTAACCAAAACACAAAGTGAAAATCTATGCTAGTAGCAAATTAGCTGCTTTGGGACTCCTGTGAACAATCAGTGTTAAAGTTTAACAATTTTTAAATAAGATTATGCCATTATCTGAGAATAAAACTCGTTTTTTTAAAGGAACGTTGCATTGTTCACTTATTAACATTCTGCGTATGCTCAGATAAAAAAAACAACACTATTTATCTGGTTCACATCCTTACAGGTTGGTTTGGATAGCTTTCTATGTGAGAATGTGTTTTCTCAATCAGTGACTGACAAACCTGGAAACCTCAGGACTTTCTGAAACAACAAGACGGAGGAAGAGAAGTGTGCGAATATCAACGAGAAGGCAAAAACAAAAACATGTGAAGGAGACGAAGGCAGAATGAAACCCAGAAACTGGGACACCTCAAGTCAAAGATGGCTGAATATTCCACAGTGAGAGGAAGGATTTCATCGGGTTGAGCCTCAGAGACAAAATGAAAATGAATTTTGCAGTTCAGGATGAGGAGGGGAAGACTTCAGAGAGGAAGAAAGAGGAGAAAACACTGGAGGAAGTTAAAGGAGGGCTAAGAGAGAATAGAAAACAAGGGTTTAATAGTTAATGCAGGAGTCATGTTGAAGAATCCGGCAGAGTCGTGTTTGTTGATCTGAAGGAAAGCAAAACCGTGTTTATGTCAGCTCTACGTGAAAACAGCGTTTCTAGCTGAACGCAGCAGCTCTGGTTACCGGTTTCTCACACGCCTGTTGCTCATGGCTTACGATAAAAGCTGATGGATTTATAGATGAAGCTTCTTTTCATGACGGCTACCAGAAATCTGACCCGAATTCTTCACAACTTAAAGCGAACATGCAGGTGCATTTCTCATGTTCCTCATTCGCTTTCGTCACATTATGAGCATACAGCTTAGTGCAAAAACATTCATAGCTGTTGGAGATTCAAGTGTGAATATCTTAAATAAACAGCTTAGAAGTAGTTATTGTTTAGAGCCAATAAATCCTTAACATTGATGAAGAAGAACCTGTTCAAGTTTCAGATTATTTCATTGACAATATAGGAAAAATGTTTGGTTATTAGTGAAATAATCTGCCACTGAAACTAGAAATTTTTCAGCAATATTAAGGATTTATTGACTATTATTAAAACAATATGTTGCTGAAAAGTTACTGGTAAGTTAGTAAAATGCACCTCTCCATTGAAAACCTCCTGGTTTTTCCACCAAATATTGATTTCTGAACTGAGTTAAAACATCAGTATTGTTGTTTGTAAATGAATATGAACTTGTTTGAGGAAAGCGCTGCATCTGTTTCGTTATTTTTCTGCAAATAAATACAAATAAATTGTTGCTTGTAATTTCGGAGACATGTTGTCAGTAGTTCATAGAATAAAAGAGCAATGTTAATTTTACTCAAACATATAGCTATAAAAAGTAAAATCAGAGAAACTGATCATTTCTAGTGGTCTCTTCATTTGTTCCAGAGCTGTATCTAAAATATTTGAACTAAAACCTAAACTACTCAGATTTTTCTCTCTCTGTCTGAAATTAAATCAGACTAACATTTTTGTTTTAAAACATTTGTTTTAGTGATTTTTTTTGGGCTCCTCTTTGCTGAACTGACACCGAACGCGACAGAAGGAGTGAGATTGTAACGTTTGTGATGCAGTCAATGAGCCGTCGCTGAAAGCAGAAAGTGGAAGCAGAAGGAGGACAGAGCGGGATAAAGAGCCTCCATCAGTGGGTCAGGGGTCACGCTGTTATCCTCGTCTGGGATAATAGGAAGCGCATGCTGCAGGCTGGTGATATTAAGTTAGCAGACAAAAGGCTGGACACAAACCTCTGCATGGAGAGCGTGTTTAATATCTGGAACGGGATAAAGGCGTTAAGCAGTTAACTGGGATGGAAATTCCTCATCCGGAGCCGATTGCCACCGCTTCACAAATGCACCGTCATCTTTTGTGTCGGGTTTAAAGTTTCCACACCAGCCCACGAAGCAAAAGAGCAGGATTATCTCATTTCCGTTTGGAAAGGGTGGACCAGGGTTTCCTGTACTTAAAGGGGGCAAGAAAAGATCGAAAGTACCTCGCCTGATGGGAAAGAGCAGCAAAATGTGGAGCGTTTATAGAGGAACTGTTTGGTGCTCAAACGTTTTTATAAACCTGTTTATCAGTGGACAGCTAATGCACTAATAGCGGTGCATCGTTTAGCGCTTCTGCTAACTTTGAAAATATTCAGCGCACTTGCATTCATTTTTCCGCATCAATTGTGAAGAGCTAATTTATTTATATTTACATATCAGTTGAATTTTTGGTTACCAAATATTAGCAATTCTGTTTATTTTCAAGCTTTTATTTTGAAGTGTTTTTACTCCGCAGTTCTGTTTCCTCTTTATTTCAAACTTAAAGAAACCAAATAAAACAGACAGCAGAAAACATACAATAAACATAAATCTAATAATCTTAATTAAAGTTAGCGCTTTAGCGTTAGCATAACTTATGTCTATTATTTGTGCTTTAGGTTTAGTGCAGCTAACTTTTAGGTTACGGTTTCAAATACTACAATAACAAAAACTAGAACATTTAAACTAACAACGTTAACACAATTTACGGCTGTCTAAGTTTAGCTACTAATTATAAACTGCTGGCGTTACCAGTTTGAGGTGATTAACGGCGCTTCCTGGAACGCGAGGCGGCTTATTATATTATAAGAGGAGATGATTTATGGAGAATAACATGTGAAAACAGCCTGACTGTGTACAGTCGGTTTAATGGTCCTGGGCTGTGGAAGACAAGACCCGGCACGCAGCGATCCAAGCTGCAGCTGCGACTCGTCTCTCATGACATCAAGTTTCACGTTTGAAAACATGGAGGGTCATCCTGTCATCTGGGCAGAGTCACAGCTGAGTGCAGTCAAATCTAAGAGGAAGAGCTTATTATTCGGAGGAGTTGATGACTTTTTGAGCCGCAGCTCACCTGCCGCCGACCTGTCAGGAAGTGCTGCGACGGCGACCTTCATAAAATAAATCCAGAGAAAATACATGAAGCGGTTTCCTGTTGGTCCTTCTCTTTGAAATGTCACAAAACATTTGGGAAATTCCCCACAAAGCCATTAATTTTAGTGCTGCAGCAACATTAATCCACTCTGAACACGTCCAGGTTTTATCATGTTACAACCACAAACTAAATATTTGATACACGCCTTTTTATTTTAGTCTTTATAATAGATAAATATCAGTCAAGTTCATTTGTTTCAGCAACGAGGCGGTTCAAAGTGCTTTACATGATAAAAACACAAAAATCAACAATTCAAACGTTACGTTTAACATCAAAATGTTTAAATAAATAAAAGTATATTCAGAACTAGTTCTTCCTTTAACTCCATTTTTGTAGAGAGCATAACTAACTACACTTTTTAGTAAAATGGTTGAAAATTACAAATTATTTTCCATCCACTTACACTGAAATGTTTTATTTTTGTCTAGTTTCTATTGGAATTATCTTATTACACTTGGAATAAGACAAAACTTACAAGTAACTTTTCATTGAGAAGCATTTGCCTGTTTTAAGTAAATAATTCCTTAAAATTGGGAAAGAAGTTCTAGTTCCATTATTTTGTTTATAACGAAACAGTTTTGCCTTTTTATAAGTGAAATAATCTGTTTGTAGTTGTTTACTGATGTGAAAAGGCTGAAGGAGTGTAAATACTTCCTAATTTGTTTTTCATGATTCCTCCATTAGAAGCAAATCTCTCCTTCTCCCTGCTTTCTCTTCTTTGTGTGGGCGGCGCTTTAGTCCTCCAGAAATGCGTTTTTTGAGTCATATATATTTGAAAGTGAGCCAAAAATCTCCTCCATCTGTTATTTCGTCTTCCTCAGGAGCATTTTCAGACCTGCAGCAGGTTTCTAGTACCTTCCACTGAAAGGAAAATGTCTTGTGGCGTGTTTTCCTGTTTCCTTGTCCATCAGTCCGGAGCAGCTTTGGGCCTCAACGCCTCTCTGATTCTGCTTCCTCTTGTTTCCTCCAGCATTCAGCGGGCCGCCCTGGCCGTCATAGAGCACTACTACTGCGACTTCCCCATCCACAACCCGGCTCTGCTTTCTGCCTCCAAGTCCCGGGCGGCCAAGCACCTGGCCGGCCTCAAGGTCTACAACGTGGACGGTGAGTCGTCTGGAGCTTATCTGGGCTTTTTCTAATACTCCAGCACATCAGGGTCAAACCCAAGGCCAGTGGGCCGAATCTGGCCCGCCATGAGGTTTTATGTGGCCCACAGGGACAAGTAAACAGAACCTTGAAATGAGCCATTGTACGCTTAAATCGTGTTTTATCAATTAAATGAAAGCAGTTTTCAACAGAAGAGAATTAGGGCCACAGAATTTTTTTAATTATTTTTTCTCAGAATTTTGACTTTTATTTTCTCAGAATTTAGACTTTTTTCTCAGAATGTACCAGATTTATTCTGACTTTAATTTTCTAAGATCAAATGTCAGAATTTGGGGGTCAGGGGGGATTTGGGGAGAAAAACGTCTAAATTTTGAGGAAAAACTACAAAATTCTGAGAAGAAAATCTGAGAAAAAAAGTCAAAATTATGAGAGTAAAAAGTCAAAATTCTCTAAATAGAACTATCAAGATAACAGCGTGCTTAAATATTATTTTACCAATCAATTCAAAGCTGTTTTTATCTGTTTACTGCCAAATTACATCAATCAGGTCCTCCAGTTTCTTGTGAATTATCATGGAAATTCACACAAAATTAGCAAATCTGTTGCACTTTTTTTTTTCGAACTAATGCATAATTGTGAGTTTATTGCAGATTTTTTGCAAAAGTTGTGAAAAAGATTGACTCTAATTGTTAATTAATTCCCACCTGCAGGTGGCAGTATTTCTACTAAACAGTTTCCTCCGACTTACTTTATGTCGACTGATAAAAAGTCACATTTACCACAATACATAAGGGCAAATATTTCTAAATTACTACCACAAACACTTTTTTATTGCAAAATAAAATGACTTAAACAATCATGAAATCCTGGAGTGACTAAAAATATGTTCAGTATTATTTAATTTTAAGACTTTATTTATATTTTAACAGGTTTTATCAATACATTCCGGCCCTTTAAGAACATTCATGATCTTGATTTAACACGTTTCTGTGCTTTATTTTTAAACACACTTATGCCGTTTTCTTCCCTCAGTAACAACTCCCACGCTGAACAGTGTTGCCAGCACCTTCTGTGATAAACTCACAGTTTTTGATGAAGAAAAAAAATATATTAATGAGCCACGAAATGAAGCAGAAAATCTGCCTTTTCAACCCCGCAGCTTGTATTAACTCGTTACGGGACATTTGGATGCTGGAAGGCAGAAATTGATCTCTTAATGCAACATAATTGTAAAATTGTGGAAAGTTGCATGAAGCCTGGTTGATTTGTAGTTAATGTGCAAAAACTGCAAGCAGGCTGAGTCGATCTCCTTCATAATAACTTTATTTCTCCTCATTTGCCCCGACGCTAACCCCTTTAAGACGTCTTTGAGGCTAGACTGAAAGCCTACCTGTGGGACAGTAAGTATGCGGAGATGTTTCTGCTGCTCAAACACACAGCACTCTTCTGTCTGCATGCCACAGGTTGAGGGAAAAGTTTCACGCTGGTGTCAGCTGGCAGGAATGTAACACAACCCCTCGATTAAATTATCACCCTCCCTGAGGCGTACTCAAGATTCATTCAGGCGCTTATGTTAGCTGCTCCAGTTAGCCACCTTAAGTCAGTAGACAGTTGTTGTTTCTCCCTCGAGTGTCACTATTCTTCATTTTTATTCTGCAGCAGCTGCTCAGAGGCTTCCTCTGCTTCTCTTTCTGCGGCTTTTTGAGAGAGAGAGACGATAATCTCTGCTTGATTAAATGTCGTTTCTAAGCACCCGAGCGACTTTAAGTGATTTTTACAATGTCTGACGAGCTTTTTCTGTGACTTCTCTTCAAGTCTGTTGATTTCTGCTGATTTCAGGTCCGGGGAACAACGCCTCAGCGGGAATCGCCCAGTCCCAGTCCAGAGCCATGATCGCGGCCGCAGCCCGGCGCCGCGACACCAGCCACAACGAGCTCTACTACGAAGAGGCCGAGCACGAGAGGCGCGTCCGCAAACGCAGGGCGCGGTGAGTTTGGAAGCCACGGAAATTAAATTTGTGCGTCAAAAATGAAGGAGAAAATTCTCTTAATTATAGAGCCATCTTATCTTGCTGTCTGAAATTTGAAGGCAGGGTATTTTTATATAATTTAGGTTTCCTGATTGGAATCAAAAGAGGAAAGTTTGGTGGAGGGAAAACAAGCTCTCCCTCCACCTATGGAGACAGAGTTCGTTAGTCCAGCCATGGAGATTAAAGGATTTCTCAAACATGAATGAAAGAATCAAAGCAAACTCCTGGGAATAACATCATAACATGATGTAAAGCTAAAAATAAATTGATATTACATAAAACTGCCCCTTTAAAATGAAGTCAGAGTTGGAAAGGCGTGCCATAGCTGTTCCTCATATGTTTGCTGTGCTTCCTCCCAGACTGGTGGTGGCAGTAGAGGAGGCCTTCACCCACATCAAGCGCATGCAGGAGGAGGAGCCGAAGAAGGCCCCGGGGGACGTGATGGACCCCCGAGAGGCGGCTCAAGCCATCTTCCCCTCCATGGCTCGTGCCCTGCAGAAGTACCTGAGGACCACCAAGCAGCAGCACTGCCACAGCATGGAGAGCATCCAGCAGCACCTGGCCTTCTGCATCACCAACAACCTGACGCCCAAGGTTAGCGCCCGACCTTCTGAGGGTCCAATCAGGATAGACATCACTGGACTCATGTGTTACAGGATCTAATGTTTTCTTTAATTTTCCTGACATTGTCAACTAGTTATCAGTGTTGACCATTAGCAGTAAAGGACTGCATCCCTTTTTCTGTTATATGTCACGTTCACATTTAAGACGTTGACAACTTGACAGCTAGCAGCCAGTCATCGTCGCTAACAGCTTTTAGCGGTATCTTGCGCGCTGCATCAGGTCCGTTACTCCTTCCTGCTTTGTGCCGTTTTCCATCCAGGCGTTCCTGGAGAGCTACCTGACGCCGGGGCCCACCCTGCAGTACGGCAAGGACCACTGGCTGGGCCGCCGCTGGACGCTGATCAGCGAGGCGTCGGTCACCAGCGGCCTGAAGGACGGAAGCATCTTCTTGCTCAAGTGTGTGGACTTCAGCCTGGTGGTGACGTCCAGGAAGATCCCTTACGTCCAGATGTCGGAGGAATACATCGACCCCAAGTCTCACAAGTTTGTCCTGCGACTACAGTCTGAAACCTCGGTGTAGGACACCAGCTATTTTCTGTTTTGTTTTTTTTTATCCCTCACCATGTCACGTTGCTTTCAAATGTTGTTAATTAGGGTTTGAAGTTTTTTATATGTACTTTTCTTTGTTTTTAATATATATGAATATATATATAAATGAATTTATATATCACGTCTGAAATTATTGCTATGTTCATGTTTGACTTGGTGAAAAGAAGAATTGTTGCAGGATTTCGCTCACGGGTTTGATCGAGATTAGGTTGTGCACAATACTGTATGTCTGAGTATACAGTCCCTTTCAAAAGTATTAAAGGGGCAGTATGTTGTATTTCCAGGTACATGGAACCATTTTATAACACAATCAGGTAATTATGTCACCTTCAGTTGTTGTAATAATGCTTTACATTTCAAATATGATGTAAGAGAAATTGGACTTTGTAATTTAACTCTCTGAAATTGGGCCTCTGTATCTTTAAGAAACTCCTGATGTTTCTGAAACTCCGCCTTCAGGAAGTGATCACAACATTTCTCCTTTATTAACCTCTTAATACCGTTTTCATCAGCGTTTTCACTGAGAAGTGGCTCCTGTAATGAGATCAGCAGTTCCACCAGGTGTTTGCTAATTGCTGCTGGCTAGTCTGAAGGAGCTGAGTGGGGGAGGAGCTTCGTATTGAAGGCAGAGCAAGGTCTAACCAGACGTTTGCACACCTGAATGGTTACCAGGGAGATCAAAGGATTTCTCAAACATGCATGAAATTGTTATGAGGAAATAACATCAAAACATGATGTAAAGCTCAAAGACAATGTATTTTACATAATACTGCCACTTTAACTTTTCCACATTTTCAGCTGCAAACTTGGGATTTTATTTGATGAACCAACATAAATAGGGCATAGAAGGGAAATCATACAAGACATTTAATTCTGAAAAATATACTCCTAAATAGGGGGATGAGTAAAAGGGGCTGAAAATAAAAGCACACCACACTTTTCAGATTTTTATCTGTTAAAATCCTTTCCTTTCTCTGCACAGTTATGTCCTTCATGTTGGTTTAACACATAAAATCCTCGTTAATGTAAAAGTTTGCGGTGTTTAAACTCTTGCAGGGCGCCGTTTGTCATGTTTGATGGTTTTTTTTTTTTTTTTGTTTGAGAACCCCAAGCCAAACAAGTCTGGAAAAATTCACTCCAAAGTTCCCAACATAGACTCAGAACTGATGTCTTTGTTTGGAACTGGAAGACAGATGTAAAAGAAACAGTTTTGGATTTAATCTGCAGTTCTCCAGGTGCATCATCATCATCATCATCAGCAGCAGCAGCAGCGGCGGCGGGCTGGATAACCAGGAAGTTGAAACGAACTCGCACCCAAAGTCGTGAACTCTTCCACAAAGGTTCAGCAATCCTCTCAGGGCGTTTGTGTCTGCCGCATCTGCCTGACATGACGAGACAGAGCTGCGAGTTCTGAAATAAAAAAATAACTACTG
This sequence comes from Poecilia formosa, assembly GCF_000485575.1. NCBI lineage: Eukaryota > Metazoa > Chordata > Actinopteri > Cyprinodontiformes > Poeciliidae > Poecilia > Poecilia formosa. Next base: position 286,583 of record NW_006800444.1, on the reverse strand, counting down.
ATTTCTGCAGAGCGACTCTGCGTCACGTAGCAGCACATTCTGTCAGTTCTACATCTGCTTTGCCCCTTTCAAGCAAAAGTTTCCAGACTTTAAATGACAGATCTTAATGTTTTTTTACACATTAAAAGCGTTTTTATAAAGAACTGGTTTCTATTGTGAATGAAAACGGGGGCAAAATGTAGCAGTCTTCTTGCTCCTGTAACATTTTGTCCAGTTAAAACTACAAACCAGAACATTTTATTGGTATTTGATGTGATAAACAGAGGAAAATCTGAAAAGTGTGGCATGCACTTATTTTCCACCCCCTGACCGTTATCCCTCTACAAGCTGAAAATTTTGCACATTCTGATTTGGATATTAGCTCAGTTTTCAATTGAAAGCTGCAGTTTGACTTATTCTGGACTTTGACTGGGCCATTCCAACAGCTGTGTGAAGCCGACACCCTACCCATGTTAAAAAATCCAGCAAATAGTCTTAGTGCAGGTTTGTGCCGTTAAAATTTTCATTTGTGCAACTTTTGTTTTTGAAAAAACTAGCATATTAGCTATGGATTTTTTTTTTCTATTTTTTCACCCGTTTGCTGCATAATCAGCAGAAAGTAAGTCAACAATTTGAATATAATTGTTCAGACCTCCTCCGAAAGCAAAGCACAGTTGAACAGACATGTTATACACGTTACGGTCACGCCTGCATGCCCTGTATTGGCAGGATTCAATTATTGTGGAGAGAGAGAGCTATATTAGTGAGAAAACATTTCTATCTTAAAACGTTGCTTGAAATGAGACAAATTTCTTCTTATTCTAAATCTTTATTGAAGTTCAAAACAAAAGAAGGTACACATTGTACAACAGCTGAATATCTGAAGAATTTAAATGAAGTAGCCCACTTTGGTTTGTTTTGGACCAAGATGGAGGGCGGTGATGTCATCGGCCAAAATTATAACTTTTAATATAAATAGTTAGATACACGCAGCCAACACAAACCAAACATTACATAGACCCATGCAAGAGGTCTTAGTCTTCTTGCAAAGCTTCGGATACACACTATGGAGGACATAATGTGTAAGGGGAAATGGAAAAAGAAAATATATACATTACTTAACTGAAACTCATGTAAAGAAAAGGAAAAACTAAATGTATATTTTATGCTTTTATTTCTTATTATGTCAGTTTTGTCCTCCATATTCAGCTACAACAAAATTATGAGTTTAATCTCAGAATTACAAGTTTTGTTCTCAAAACTTTAATCTTATTTATAATTGTTTCTCAAAGTTTTGACTAATTTCAGAGTTACAAATTTTTTTCTCAAAATTCTTACTTTAATCCCAGAATTATTTTTTTTCTGCAAATTCTGAATTTATCCTCAGAGTTTTGATTTTATCTCAGTATTACAACCAATTTTTTTGTGACTTTAATTTCAGAAGATTAAAGTCAGAATTATTATTTTTTTCTGATTATAAAAAGAATCTACTGATGAAAGAGAATTCAGGGTAACAAAAACTACACTCTACACTTTTCAGATTTTATTTTATTTTTGACTAAGAGGTGAATACATTTGCAGAGCAGTGTAAAACGTTTTCTCCCAGCTTTTGAGCTCAGCAGTGATTTCCATGTCAGCGCTTCTTATCGCTTCATTATATCGGAACCAGAATCGGCGGAGGCGGATCAGCAGGGTGGAACCGCCGTCCCAACTGGACCGTCTGGTTTTTCCTTCTACCGCCTGGCGTCTTATAAACATCCAATCCTTCGAGGTCAGTCCCTTTAAGGAAGACTCAGACGGATTCATGCTTTTTTTTTTGCCTGATAACAAAAATGCTCCAATGTAAGCTAAAAAATCCCTCCTGTTTGTCTTTCTGTGCCTGCTGCACTTTGCAAAGTGACACAAATCACAGAGGTCAGGAATCATTGTAGCCTCTACTGCCCCCTGGTGGTTACAGTAGGATTGGCACAGGTGTATAAAGCTGATCAAAATCAAAACAAAATATGTATGGTTTACCTTCTGATCGTAACATGGCGGTGCCTCCTGTTTTTACACTGCATTTATGTAAACACGCACATCTGTGTGTGTGTGTGTGCGTGTGTGTGTGTGTGTGTGTGTGGGTGTGTGTGCGTGCGTGCGTGTGAGTGTGTGTGTCCTGCCTTTTTCGTCCCCATCTGTCCCACTGTTGCCTGGTTACGGCCCTCTCTGTCCACGGTCAGGCTTCTGACTATGAATTTTCAGGTCCTTTTCAGTTGCATAACATTAATATTAAAAAAAAAAAAAAAAAAGTAAAAGAAGAAATATTGACGATAATAAAACACTTTTTATGAACATTTGTAAAACTGCTGTGATGCTGCTTGTTATTTAGGATTGCAGCTTCGCTTCAGCCAGTTTTATTTTTTGAATTAAAAATTTCCAGTGTATGTTGGGCTGTTTTTGACTGGGAGACGATGTGTGGCAGAGTGGTGCTCGAATGTCCTGAAGCAGCAAACGCACCATCTGGACAGCTGCAGGTGCAGCCTGGAGTATTGTGATTGGCGCCTCCTATGGGAGAAAATGACCCGAAGAAGCCACACAAAAAGCTTTTTAACAATAAAAATCCCCCCTAAATTTAAGATCAAACAATATAAGGCCATTTTGGGAAATTAGGCACCTTTTTTAATTGAAGCTGAGGTGAAAACCTGCTGAGGGGGAGAAAAGGGGTCTGCCATGAAGAGGAAAACATGGTGGAAAGTCAGGTAAGCTAACTATGCTATTATGGGTTTCACCTTCCTGTCGGAAAAAGTCTGTTAGTTTCTTTACCAACAACCCAAGTATTTTTTTTTTATTCTACTTTTCACAAACAACTATCAAAGTAGTTTGAAAGTGATCTGAGCGAAGTGCTAATTCTTTTACATGACGGTGACGGTGCTCGGCTCTGGAGAACCGTAGATTTGTTTTCACTACATTAACTATTAGAACGTTATAGTAAAATGTGGTTTAATTTTGTGTGTGTGTGTGTGTGTGTGTGTGTGTGTGTGTTCAAGCTGCACCATCAAAAATGACTAGTAAGTAGCAATGAATAACCAAAGTGTTTTTCTCAGTAAACAACCTGTTGAGACCCATAGAAGTCAAACTAAGATTCCAATGTTGCTTAGATAGGAGTTTGGTTGAGTGTCACCGATCTAATCTCTGCTACACCTTTAAAAAACATAAGGCTCTAAATAAAAACAAGTTTTAATTAGTAACTCCACTTAATAAAATTCCTCAAATATTGATTTATTGCAGTGGTTCTCAATACAAGCTATGTGTTATTTAAATTATGACTTAAGTTGCTTTAAACTTTTATTTTAATTTTTTATTTTGGGTGGGGGTTTCATGTTAAAACCTATCAATATGTAGGAATTGAACATTTGGGAAGTATCATAACTTAAACTTAAGGGTCAGCACCAGAGTTTTCTAGAAAAATATTCAGATTTTATTTTGTGGTTTTAAAGGCTCTATGCTGAAGATGGTAAGAAATAAAGGCATACTTTATTTTGTTTTACTGCCAGCTGCAGTAGCCACACTGAGCTGTCGGCTGGTGCTCAGCCGCTCCCTCCAGTTTCAAACTCTTCTTATTAAAGTAAGAGATAGAGAAATAAAAATAATTGAAATATTGGCTGCCTTCGACAGAAAAAGGAGCTAAGTCTATGAAAGCAAAAACTGTAAAAAGTCATTTTGTGTAATTTTAAGTGTAACAGCACAAATTTGCCGCCATTGCTGCTTTTCTGAACACCCGTTTTAAAGGATAAATTTGGACACAGCTGTTTTTGTTCGACTCCCTCTAGTGGTCTGGAGGACTTCCGTTTTCAGCACTTTTTTTGCATCTTTTCTTTTGTTTGCTGCATTTCATTTGTGATTGTAGTCTTTTTTGTTTGTGTCTCTTTTTTTGTTTGCTGCATTTCGTTTGCTTTTTGTTTCCATCTCTTTTTTTGTTTGCATATTTTCTCTGTTGCTGCACATTTGCACCTGTCGGCCACCGTAATGGAGAGAAGCATGGAACACTTAGCTTTAAAATTAATTACAACTAGTAAAACATATTTACTAGTATGTGTGTGTTTTAACAAATATGCTCGTTAACAAACTTATTTTAACAAATATGGTCTGCTGAGTATATATCCTAAATGAAGTGTTATTATAGTAGAAGTAGAATAAAGTCAGATGACAGTAAAGGCTAAATATTGCGAGACTAAAGTCATAATATTAGAACTCCAACAACAAAAATTAAAATAACTTTTTATCATGATTTTAAGACTTTATTCAGGTAAAATTTGGTCTTTATTCTGCTAATATTATGACTCTTCTCTTCATTATTCCATCGGAGCATTTCCCAACGAAGTGACCCACTCTTGAAGTCAGCAGATAACTGGTCAGACGTTCAGAAAGGGAAGGGCTACAGCAGCAGATGACCACACCGGCTGCCACTCCTGTCAGCTGAGAACAGAAAACTGAGCACTTGTGACTATTTTTAAAGTTAAATCAACTGAATAAAAGCAATTTTTATCTGTTTTTAGACAGGCGGCATTCTGGAGAGCGTGACGTCAGGTGCAATCTGTCACTCTAAAACAGGCCGTTGTTTAGCTAATTATCGTCTCCATACGGGTTTACTTCCCGTCTGGCTCGCCAACACTCTCCGCCTGTCGTCGTTCGTTAAGTGTCCCGCTCCACCGGGTGACATGTCTGGACCAAACAACCTCTTCTTTTCTTTTTTTTTTTTTTCATGGTTTTCTTGTCATGGAGCTCAGATGTAACTGGCTCGCCGCCGGCCCGTCAGAGCCGCGCGGCTAAACGAATGTCGGCTCTGATTGGAGAATTTGCATCTAAATGGAAAGCTGCCTTCCCCTCGTTTCCGTCTCCGTGATGACCTGGTTATGTGGCGATTGAATCGAAACAGGAAAACCCGTTGGCTTTTGGTTTGGAGCGAAAAGCGACGCCTTAACACATCTCACACACCTCGCTTTTTTTAATCCACACAAACGTCAGATTTAGATTTTATGACCTCTGACCTCTGTCTCAGTTCCCTCTAGAGAGAGTGTGACATGTTTACTTGCCTTGTCTGAACTAACATCCTGTTTATCCCGCGTAATGATTCTTGCGTAGCTTTGCATCTTTTATTCATGTGGAGTTTTTTATTTTTTTTTATCTGTGGCTCTCATTATGAAGTTTTCCGGGCCCCCAGGGGCCTCAAAGTCCAGGTGTCCACTACCATTATGGGGCTGAATTATTTACAAATGGATGTTTGAATAATTTAGCATGAAAATGTTCACTGAAAGAGGAAGAGATTTATTTTGCTTAAATTAGGACTAATCTGTGTGTGTTTGAGAAAACAAACACACACTTAGCTTCGGAAATTATTTAATGTGCTTGACAAATAAATGTAAAGTACAGGGAGGGAAAATATCTGAAAAGTCTGGCATGCACTTAAATTTAGTCCTTCTTAGCTAACATTGCATAAAACAATCTTTTTCCTCATTTTTTTCAGAAAAATCTTGTTGCAGGTTCTTAATTGATCTAAAACTATTTTAACATAGAAATAAATCAGAAGTTCCTCATCACAGTTTCAAAGCTAATAGATAACTCAGGAGTGGCGTCAGAGTTAACTAAATGTTCATGTGTGGTTTTAAAGCTAACTGAACGGTCAGCACATAAAGAAAAAAGGAGATTTTCTCTTTTATTAAATGCCATTTAAGAGGTTATTGGTTACATATAAAAAAAATACACAGGCTCGGTATGTATCGTCATTTCTTTTATTCTTCTAAAACTCGTTTTCATTTGTTGCACCATGTTTTCCTTTAAGATTCAAAGAGGAATTAATCAGAAGAAGAAGATGAACTACAGCTTCAGGCATCTACCATCTACATATTTAATAAAGCCTCTACCTTAAATGTTTCTTTAACGACTGGACCCAAACTTTAACTCTTGCAGGCTAATAGTCTCCGTCATCTCCGTCGTTCTCGTCGTCTGGATTTACGTCGCCTTCTTCTGAGACGTAGAACTCGTCTTCCTGCTCATCTGTGAATTCGTCGTCGTCTTCGGTGTTCACCCTCCCGGACAGGACGTCCTCGATCCAGTCCTCCAGCTCCTCCGCCGTGGGCAGGTCCTCATCGTTGGACATGTCCAACCAAACGCTGTCGGCCTGCAACAAAGTCCGCGCAGTCTTACTAAATGCCAACATTTTCAGTTCTAATCTGGGCGTTGCTTACGTCTGTCACGTTGACCACACCGATCTGGGGCCTGAACAGATCCAACTTGAAGGTTTTTTCCCAGTAAGTGGTCAGCTGTAGGGACAACACACGTCAGGCTCATGTTTTATTTCAGGTACTTCCGGGTTTTTGTGGAGGAGAGGAAATGTGAGGGTGAGGCAGAACCAGAGGGAAGTCATCGGGGTCAATCCAGACAATACTCAGCTCCGGGTTGTTGGTGTTGTCTCTCGCCACGTCTTTCAGGATCTCCAGGAACTCATAGCCATCTGAAGAGAAGAACCTCGTTTTACAAGAAAAAAGATACACAACAAAGATTTCAAACTGCTAAAAACATTTACAAAAATATTTAAGGGAAAAAAACAAACTTTGCCTTGCTGTGGAGGAATTTTGTTTCACTCTTCATTGGAGATTTTTTTTTAATTCGGCCATATTAGTTGATTCTTAAACGTAAATGGCTTGGTTAAGATTTTTGTATCGCAAATAAGTTTGGACTTTGATGAGCCACGTAGTTTTCTGGAGTGCTTAAGTTTTAACAATTCCTTTGTAATCCTTTCTTGTTGTGATCCTTGTTTTTCTGTGTAGTTATTTTGAGATTTTCTGTGTTTAGTCCTGTTTCCCTGTGAGTCTCTGTCCTGTCTTTGCTGTTGATTGTTCCCAGCTGTGTCTAGTTCCCTGATTACCCTCTATTTAAGCCCACCTGTTGCCTTTGTCCTTGTCGGATCCTTGTCGTTTGTCAGTAGTTGCACACAGTTGTACTGTGACGTCCTGTGTCTACTGTGACGTCCTGTGTCTACTCAACTCTCGTCTTTAGCTTTTCAGTTACTACTGGTACAACCTCACCAAATCATGACGTTTCTAAACTGACAGTTTTCATTATAAATGTGTGCATAACTTTCTTGCCATTCCACAAATATTAAAAAAGTATAGTTTCACAATTGTAGTGTTTCAATTAAATACAAAACGTAATTAAAATCACAGAATAAGTTTGTTCACATAAGTCATTAAAAACATGATTATATAACCACTTCCTGTTGTCGTCTTCATCGTTTCTGCCAGTAGTAACATCCGGTTGATGATCACATAACACAAAAAATAATGTTTCCATTGCAGTTTTCCAAAAATATACAAATTTCAACAGTGAAATAAACTACCTTTTTTATCAATTGGTGTGTTTCCATTGAGCAAATTTGTTATTGTGATTTAAATTGACTAAATTATATGGTCAAAGGAAACACAGCTTCTACAGATTGGAGCAAAATGTGTTGCGTTTTAAGCTCTTATCCTACTTTGTGTTGTCAGACAGGTCCTGGTGACATAGTTTTTTTTGGGTTTTTTTTACATGATGCCAGGATCAATCAACATTTGAAAGCCAAATTTAGCAATTTTACAAAGTGTGATGAAAAATACTGTTTTCCTACAACCCTGTGCAGTTTGAAACAGTTCAAATCTTTGAATAGATGAATACAGACCTGGATCTTCCTCCTCAGCAAAGGCAACAATATGTATCCCATCCATATCATCCTCCTAAAGAACAGACGAAAAAAACATTTTACATCAACTGAGGTTGCTATAATTGAAAAGAAAGTTAATTTAATTACCAAAGATTTCATTGCTCACCCAAATCTCAAACATGTTTTCTGCCCGCAGCTTCCTCAGAGTAGCCCTGTAGCGATAACACTGTAAGTCACGCTTTACTTCGTCTGAACTCTGACCTCTACAGAACTTGCCTCCTGTGTTGGTGGACAAACTCAACGATGTCCAGCTCAGACAGAGGTCTCCCAGGCAAGATGGCCGGCTCCTCCATGAACGGCTCGTAGAAATTCACTTCATTCATCTTTAGGGAGAGATGTTTGGCAACCTAGAGCAACGTAACGCTCCCATCTGTCAATGTAATACGACTAGAAGTTCTTCTGTGTTAAATATATCAGTTAATTAAAAATGTTTTTATTCTACTGTACTAAAACCCCATAAATATTTTTTCTGAGACATTTGAACCCACACTTACATCTTAATTCTTCAATAAACAATTAAAGCAACTGGCATAAAAGGGTGTCTTACCAAACTAACAAAACTTTAACTTACCTAGCTAGTAAAAAGTGGAAACTTACCCAGCTAGCAGCTAGCATGGTACTAGAAAAACAATATTTACTCTGTTCTGCTAATTTTTCCGTTTACTCTTGCAATCTTGTTTAGTTTTAGTTTAAATTTGTTAATAACCTGAAACATTTTAGTGCAACAAAAAAAAATCTGATCAAAGAATTAATATTAAAAATCCACAGATAGATGGAAAGGAACTATTATTACTTACAGATTTATCGAATGTTGCAAAGAACTTGATGTACGGTTGAAATCTCTCTGAGGCTTCCTGGAAAGCTTTGTAATCTGACAAAACAAGTAGAGAAAACTTATTTAGTTAAGAATAAATAATAGAAGCATAATTAAAAGAAGCCTTGATGTGGAAAGAAAGTAGTAAACTGCTTCATCTTTGGTCAGTTTTCAAAATTTCAGGGTTTAATGAAAATCTGTGCCAGTATCATGTGTCTTTTTTTTTTCTTGACTATAATTGCAGTTTGACCTACTACATGAAAAGCTGCGTGCTATTTAAAGCGTCTCCTGAGACAAAGTGAGAGTGTCTGGAATCAGGTTTCTCATTAACAGGCTTCATGGTGACGTAGCATCATTAGCCTCTGGATCCCATTAGCATCTCAGCGGCTCATTGGGGCACCAATGAGACGGCGGCTACTTTTTTAACCCATTAAAGCTGCAGGATGTTACTTTTATTAAAAAAAAGTTTCAATATTTGTTAAATCTATCATCATGTTGTGACCAGAGGTGGGTTAAGTACCCAGAAATTGTACTTAAGTAAAAGTAACACTACTTCAACATGATTTTAGTAAAGAAAAGGTAAGAAGCTGTCCAAGAAATTACTCAAGATTAAAACACTATTTGATATTTTAAAATTACATAAACAGATGGACCAAAATATAAAGTTAAGTGGAAATTTTGGTATTTTAAGGACCAAAAATGACAATAGTTCAAAATAATAAAATCTGGCAAATGAAATTTTTCTAACTCAATAAAAAACTTGTTAAACTTTAACAAAAACTGCAGGTGTGTGTCTCTCTGGTGAATTTTTGGTTAAAACATGTTTGTTTTTTATTAAGTGGGTAAAAAATCCAGAAATTTTACTCAAGTAAGAATAGAAATACTTACTCAAATAGAAGTAAAAAGTACAACATAGGAAAAATACTACTAAAAGTAATTTTTCCTGTAAAAGTTACTCAAGTAAATGTAACTTGTTGTTGCCCAACTGTGGTTGTGATAGTGAACAAATTGAGCTTCTCTGCTTTCTCCCAGTGCTAACTAGAAACAACCAATCAGAGCTAGGTGGCGGGTCTTAGTGCTGTCAATTATGCAGCACTAATTGCGTTGCAGGCTTTGTTGACTGTGCCAGTCAACAAAGCCTGTTGTGAATGCTAAGGCTAGTTAGCATAGCCACAGATGATGGTGGATTAACAGATTTCCTGTTGTTTCTCCACCATTAGCACATTTAGCACAAGGAGCATTAAGCCCCGCCTCCTGGCTCTGATTGGTTGTTTTTGATCAGGGTTGGTGCAGTTCAGGAAGGAGATCAATGTTTTAATAACATGGGGCCCGTTTGAACAGGTAAAAGTTACAAGCTGCAGCTTTAAATACATTATTTAAAACGTGAATTGTCTTTTGGACGGACTGACGTAAGTCCTCTCCTCTGAAGTAGCCGATGAGGCGGATGTCCTCCTCCATCCTCTCGAAGGCCCGCAGCTCCATGGCGTTGTTGATGATCTCCACCGGATCCTCCAGAACCTGGAAGCAAAATATCATTTTCAGTCCAACTCCAGAAATCATTAGTTTTTCATTTACCCTGTGTGGGTGGTCGATATTTAAACACTTAGGGGGCTTTTCCAAATAATTTGGGTCCCAAATGTTGAACTAAATATGGTCTGAATACTAAACGGCAATGATGAAACATGGTGGTGGCAGCATCATGGTATGAGATTCTTTTCTGGAGGCCAACTCAGAAACTCAAAATCTGCAGCAATTCTTGAAAATCCAACAGTTATTTACGTATTTATGTCTATAATATCCCAATAAAACATATTAAAATGTCATTTTGCATTTTGGCAATTTGGACAGTAACATTTTCTCTAACGTTGGTGTCCTTTCAGTTAGGGGTCAATTGTTTAAAAGTTATGTAGTCCAGTTTCACAAGCCTTTCAATGTAAGTTGAGTGTAAATTAAACTACTTAGAGTAGTTATTTTATATTAGGAAGCAAAACAGTTGTGTTTTCATGTCTAAGGAAGGTGAAACTTGGGGCTAATTGTGAGATAAATGCCGTATTTTCTCACTTACATCCAATAGAAATTCCACTAAGGTGTCTGCTGAAAGCTCCCCGTCGAACTCAATGACGCGGTCGTCCTTAAACACATAAACACTTCCGACTTCCTGCAGACCTGATGGGGACCAGAGGGATTATTTAGCCACATCATCTATGATGATCAATCATTAACATTAGTGTTAGATGCTAAGCCGTACCCAGTTTGTTTGCTACTTTGGCGTCTTTCTGGGAGTCCACCATTCCAAAACCAATGTCTTTATTCTCCAGGACTTGAGCTGTGAGCTGGAGAGTCAAAGCAAATAGGAAAAACTATTTTAGTCTCAATTATAGCACATTCAACTTTACTGCCATCCACTGGGATTTGGTTGGTCCGTTCCACTTGTTAAGATCAGCTGGTTCATAGTCAAAGGTTTCTATCTTCCTGAAAATCTAAAATGGCCACCATTCTTCATCAGAACCAGCCTGGTAAAGAAAGCTGGTTCTGTTTTTGCTCTGCAACATCTGGAGATAATTTCACAAAGAATGATTCTTCATAAAGTCAAGAATGTTTTGGACACCAATTCCCTCCCAAAAACTCAGAATGTCTTCAGTCAGAGACTTCTTCAGAAACACTGGATGACAGACTGCTACAGGATTGCCTTCCGCCTTTGGGACTAAGAAAGAAAACCAAAATCTACAAACACAAGCTGTGAAAACTTGATCGTTTCTCTTAATTTTTCATTTTAAAAATGAGAATTTGTGAGTTTCTAAATGGTTTTGAGAACTTTTATAATTAATAAAATGACCCAGAAACAACATCTGAATGCATTCAATCCACCAGAGATCACATAATGGGTTTAAGTAAAAAAATAAATGTCGTGAATTAATCAAGTTGACAATATTAAAACAACTTTTAAGGTTATACTAAAGCAGACAAACAAGAGGATAAAGTCAAAATTATTCTTTTTATGCAGTAAAGAAATCACATCTAGTCCTGTCACAATAATGATATTTTTAAGTAATATAAAGCTAATAATAATGCAAAAACACATTCTCAAAAATCAATAAACTTTAAATTCTGATCAACATTTAACTCTGGAACTGGAAGACATTTTAAAAATCCAAAATAAGTAAAGAAAACGGTAAATAAAATTAATTGTGAAGCCTTTAAGAGAAAAATTTGTTAAGACCAAAGCACCAGACTGGAGGCTTTTATCATCCAGATTTTGGTAGAAAAATAAAAACAATAAATTCTGCAGATGCTTTTTGATTTATCATGCATTTAATTGATTTATTTGTATAATCAGTGTAAGGTTTCTGGCCTCTGCTTCACCTCCAGCACCAGCTCCGTCATCTGGAAGCGCTTCTGCAGGCCCTTGTTGTTCGGCACCGGCTCGTGGAAGAACAGGCACAGCAGGTCGTACCTCTTCAGGGCCTTCTTGTAGTTGCGGTCGTTAATGTCCAGAACCCGGTCCTTGCCGTCAAAGTTCGGGAACTCCAGACCTTCCTCGGCTCTGCTGTGCAGAACCAGTCGGAGGCTGAGGCCGGACCAAAGAACGGCCAGCAGGATGTGCTTCATCGCTGAATGACGTTTAGTTAAATAAAAACGGTTAATATTTTCTCTGTGGCTCCAGCTCTTCTTCTCTTTTTGTCCTCTCTCCTCCTCTTCCTCGCCTCATTCCAGTCCAGCTCTCAGGAGGATTTCCTTTTCCCCATCCTCACTAGAAAGCTGATTGGACTGAACTCATTTGCAGAAGATTCACCTGACATACATATTGTATCAAAGATTTGTCAGCCATTAGGGCAGTGATGTTCTCATACATTTAACATAAGAAAAACATTTATAAATCCTTTTTCAGAAGTTTTAGCACAAAGGATGCCTGAAGTCCACAAAACTATTTTATGGAAGAATAGTAAAAATAAAGAAGATATATTTTTTAGACTAAATGGGAAGACTGCTTTCCATACTTATTTGTTCCATATATTACTGGTAACTGTAGACTGATTATATAACTGCTGTACTCTTCTCTTCCTAAAGTGCATCAATTTAGATCTGTCTTCTTTTTCTTTTTTCTTTTTTTTTTGCACGTTATTCTGTTTACTTTTTCATTTTTTAGTTTCTCTTAATTTGGGAAACCAACATTCAGGACTTGAATAAATCTGAACTGATCTGGTGAAAAAGAATACACAGCAATTCTCTTTAAAAAGAATTTAAGGAGTCAATTAAAATCTATAGAGGCTTAAAAGGGACTAAATTAATATAAATTGTCTATTAAAAATAAATTATAACATTTGTTTAATGATTGAGTGATTTAATAATAATAGATTTGATTTATATCTTTAGATCTTAAAGGGCAAAAACAAAACAAGGAATCACAATGGATTAAAAATAAATGAATGAAAGAGATTAAAACCAAAACTAAAATAAACCAAAAATTTAGCTTGAATAAAATGTCCGTTTTATTTTGTCACTTCTGAACCGTAACCCAGGCAGAACTAGCAGAGCGCAGATTGCTGCTTTGTTCTCAGACAGAGCTGGAGGATAGCGGGAAATGGAGCGCTGGTTTCTTTGGGGCTTTCTGTTGCTGCTTCAAGTTTGTGGCTTATGTTCGGCTGGTAAGACGGATTTAAAGTTACCGTAAAGACAGACAAAAGGTTTGGACAGTCTCATTTAATCTCGTTGCGGCGCCTCGCGATAACTTTTGATGACGGAGTCATCGATCAATTAGCATAGGAAGCTAGCTGGCTGGAAGCTAGCTGCTCGAGCAACTTTGTTGCCAAGTTTACAGCGAGTATTTCCACTACAAATTTATCTGTATTGCTTTGTAGTACTTACTTAAGATGTGTTAAGGTTCTGAATAGATTTGATACATCGATGCCTGTCGATTTTAGTTTACTTTTCATTCAAACTGGATCTATTTTAGTCTAGAAAAAGAGAGAAATTAAGAGTCTGTCCTCAAAAGGAGGAAAAATGTTGTAAGGTTCCGTTTTTACATGTAGAATAATTGGAGTTTTAATTTGTTAGGAAAAGCACAAATATATACGAACTTCCCTCAAACTGATCTGGTTTGTACTCATGTTTATCTCTTTTGAGATGAGTTCAAAGTGTAGGAATTAAAAATATCAGCAGTTTGAAAACATATCTTTGAATATTCTAAAGTTTTATAGTATGTGGTGGCTGGTCGATATGTTTTTCCTCTAGTTGACTCAGTTGATGTAACATGGCAAACATGCGCATCTGGGAGATCACAAAACAAGAATACAAAAGTTCAAGTGGAAACTGACAACATCGGCCTCAAATTTCTTTTTTTTTTTTTTTTTTTTTAGATAACACGTGGAAGGAAATACAAGAAAAGGTGTCAGAAGCTGTTAAAGGATACAAAACATGCAACCCTGTTAACTGCAGCTGCCATCTTGGGTGAGTATCTTCAACTGAATATAGATTTATAAATAAAGGAAATGTATAAAATATGTGGTGTGTTTTCTTTTTTCTTTTTTAAATCCTAACTTGCATCTCAGCGTCCTCCATCATGACCTGAAGCCGTTTGAGAGGGGAATCTCTCAGGATGTCATGGCAACCACGGTTCAGAAAGGTGTGGGCACCCACTACCAGGTCATCGGACACAAGCTGTACCGGGAGCACAACTGCATGTTCCCTGCAAGGTGCATGAAAAGTGTCTGTTTATTCACATAAATACTGTGTTAGAAACCAGATTGCCTAAGTCTGGATTTAGGCAAGTTAAATTAGGTAACTTTAGTTTCGGTAAATCTGGTTTCTTGTGTGTTTTAGGTGCAGTGGAGTGGAGCATTTCATCCTGGAGGTTGTTGACAGGCTGCCTGACGTGGAGATGGTGGTGAATGTGAGAGATTACCCTCAGGTGCCCAACTGGGTTCAACCGATTCTGCCCGTCTTCTCGTTCAGTAAGGTCAGCATCTGGCCAGTGTTTGTCGTTTGAAGACGCCGAAGCGTTTGTGAATTAAACATGTTTTGTTTTTAGACGCCAGACTACCAGGACATCATGTACCCGGCGTGGACATTTTGGGAAGGCGGGCCCGCCGTGTGGCCCATATACCCCACCGGACTGGGCAGATGGGATCTGATGAGGGACGAGCTGAAAAAGTACGATAAAACACTTTTTAATATAAAGTTATTTTTTTTAGCCTGAGTCTGTTGAAATTACATAAAACAACCTTGCAAATGCAGTTTTACTCTCAAACCTTTTCAAGGTTGTAAATATACATAAAACTATTTTGTGCAAAAAAAAAGAGTAAAATGTATTTGTAGTATTGTTGAATTTTAGACCTGTAGCAATAAACAATAAATTAATTAAACAGATGAAATGATAAAAGGTAAATATCATGTATTTTTATTGAGTTTATTAAGCGATTCACACAACATTCACTCATTTATTCATAATAAGTTTAAAAGGGCTCAATAATTTCTATTTATATGATTTGTTGTTTTTCTTTTTCTTTAAAGGAGAGTTTTGTTTACAGAGACTTCATAATTCATTTTATTTGTTGTTTTGTTTATTTATTTTGGATATTTAAAATGTTTTCCAGTTCCAGAGTTAAATGTTGATTAGAATTTAAAGTTACTGATCTTTGATTATGCATTCTTTCATTGTTGTGACATTATTTTACTTAAAAATGGTCTCAAAACAACAATTGAAATAACTTCTGGGACAATTTATCACAAGCAAAAAAATGTTATCATGTCAGGACTATTGTCGTTCATTTTCACACCTCATCTACTTAAAATACTTTAAATATAAATTATATTTGAATTTATTTTAGGTTCCTGTAGGTCGGTTGTGCCTCATATTGGCCACTAGGTGTCAGTAATGTTCTTATTTAAAACTCAGAGAAACGAGAGCAGCTGCAGAATAATTCTGGTCCTTTTGGAAGCAAACTGTGTTTTTTTGTTCATTTTCCTGAGATGCAACATGAAAAGTGATTCTGATGTTTAGGTCTGCAGCTCAGTGGCCTTGGAAGAAGAAAGAGGCCAGAGGATTCTTCAGAGGCTCCAGGTAAGGAATATTTAGTTACTACATCCAGGATGCTTCATGGTTTCTGCAGGAGCGTGTTTAAATTAGTCCAGTAAAGATATATGTTTGTTTTTATAAAATAAAATCCAGAGAAGTTTGTGATTTTTAACATGGAAAGAAAAGATATCTAAGTCGTCTTGTGATTTTTTTTCTTTTTCCTTTCTGTAGAACCAGCGCTGAGCGTGACCCACTCATCCTTCTGTCCAGAGAAGCTCCAGATCTGGTGGATGCTGAGTACACCAAGAACCAGGCCTGGAGGTCCGAAAAGGTCCGACACGCAGCCACACCGAACCCATCGCCTCTGCGTTAAGATCTACCGTTTACCCTTTAATTTTCTGTCTTTTAGGACACACTGGGCAGACCTCCAGCTAAAGAAATCCCTCTGGTTGATCACTGTAAATACAAGTAAGCATCTTTTTTAAGCGTATAAATATTATAATCACTGAATTACTTGTCTGAATGGACTGTTCGGTGTGTCCTGTTAGATATTTATTTAACTTCCGGGGTGTGGCGGCGAGTTTTCGCCTCAAGCATCTCTTCCTCTGCGGCTCGTTGGTGTTTCATGTGGGCGACGAGTGGCAGGAGTTTTTCTACCCTCAGCTCAAACCCTGGGTCCACTACGTCCCGGTCAAACAGAACTTATCTGACGTCAGGTAGCTTGTTATTTTATGGATATTAATGGGAAAAGAGACACAAATACAGTAAAACTCCCTTTAATGGTGATGTCACATCCTGTGTTTGCAGAGAGCTGCTTCAGTTTGTCAAAGAAAATGATTCTGTCGCACAAGAGATCGCCTCCAGGTAATTGAAAACGTTTGAGAACTACAGGTGGGTCTAATTGAATAAATGAAATCCAAAGATATCAGCAACTTTTCTCTTGACAGAGGTCAGGAGTTCATCCTGAACCACCTTCAAATGGGAGAAATCACGTGTTACTGGGAGAAACTCCTGACCGAGTTCAGCCAGCTGCTCACCTACAAACCCAAACGGAGGAGCAACTACAAACAGATTGTCCAGAAACCCATCAAAACGGAGCTTTAATGAAGGAGAATCAACAATTATGAATGTATTTTCTGTGGTACGAATTTTTTATTCTATTTTTATTTTTATTGATTCTCATTTTTGGGTTCAAAATCACGGTTTCAAAACTTGGTCCAGATCTTTCATGTATTTTTTAGACAGTTCTCTAATCGGCCACTAGAGGGCTTGCACATCTCCAGTATCTGAGATAATTTTCTGTCAAAAATCACTTTCTAGATTTTTAAATCAAGTTTATTTGTGCAGCATATTTCTGTAGCCACAGCTCAAAGTTTCTTAGAAAATAAAACAGTTTAGAGACGAAAACGAACTGTAAACAGGAAGAAGTACTTGATCTCAACGAGGTTTCTATCAGTATTCATCTCAAAACATTATCTGCATAATGCTGCCGCCACCAGGATTCACATTGTCGTGATCTTCAGTGTTTTGTTTCTTTCTTGTAATCAAAAATACTTAAAGGTGGAAAAATGGAAGGTTTCAAGCAGACTGTTAATTATTTTTTTAAATGAATCTAGCTGCTATTTTTGGCAGGTTTTTAGAACTTGAATAGTGTTTCCTTTCACACAAAGTGCCAAACGATAGCAATAGTTTCCATATGTGCATTTTTTTACACATTTCATGTTTTTCTTTTTGATAATAAACAGTATCAGGTTGGCGTTTACCAGGATTTTACTGAATATGTTGTAGTATTTGTACTGTCCTGTCAGCTAGACACACGTTTGGTTTTTTCCGTTTGTGAATTTGTTGCACATTATGGCTAATTTGTGATCAGAATTGACCAAAGATGCTCTAATCATTGTCTGAGCATAATCATGGTTAGTTTCAAAGTTTCTTTTATTACAATAAAATTTGAAAAACAACTTTCAAACCAACTTTGCTCATCTTATTTATTTATATATATATATATATATATATATATAAAACACGTATAAATAATAAGTGTTTGGCTAGGTAACTGTTTAGATTGGTGTAAAAAATCATTTTGCATTTCATTTTATTTTTTTAGGCAAAATAAAATTTCAACCAATCTGCAATCACTTTAAAAAAATCACATTTTCCTATCCTCTATTTTGAAAATTGTATCATGACATAAACATTTTTAAGTGATGTCCAGTGCTCTATTAATATTTTTAAATTAGTCAAATGGCCAATAATTTTTTCTCATGATTTGTTTTGATGAGTAAACTCAACATTATTTAAAGAGGATATTGTAAACATAATTGCTGTGTATCTATGCTACTTGCACTGAAAAAACGCAGTATTTTACAGACTATTTTTATCTAGATATCTTAATACACTTGAAATAAAAAAGAAACTGACTTTAAAGTAACTTTTCAGAAAGATATAAAAAATTATTTTAAGTCAATAATTCCTTAATATTTGTGACAAAATCAGTACTGGGAAATTATTGCACTTGTATGGGAAAAATGTGAAATAAAGGAATGAAACTGATACTTTCTCATTAATATAAAGGGATCATTTACATAACGCAAGTTCCTATATCTTGCTTAAAAGTTAGTTTTGTTTAATTGTAAGTTTAGTAAGAAATGTTAATTAAAAACTAGACTAAAATACTATAATATTTTATATTTTGGCAGCGTTGCCTCGGTGTTGCTGCGGTAGTGATTCGTTTACCACTCTGGCCACCAGGGGGCGCGTCTCTCCGGTCACTGTCTCCGCTCTGCATTTTTCTTGAGCCAGAGTTAGAGGTTGTGTTGCTGCAGTAGTAGGTGTGCTTTCAGAAAGTCAATGTGGGATGACCGTCAGAAGGACACATGTGAGAAGAGAAATACTGTCAATCATGTTCGTGTTTTCCGGACGTCTCCAGTAAATAAGACCCACATTTTCCTGCTGCTGAATCCCTCCGCGGCCGCATCTTAACCTTCATGTATGAAGCTAATGGGAAGCTAGCACCCCACACCGATAGCTTAGCAGAGCAATTGGCTATACTATGTAAGTGACTTATAAAAAGTTATGAATTAAAACATTTATATTTTTGTTTGTAAAGACAAATTGTGTTTTGACTTTGCTATACAGGATAATGTAACGTTTTTCTCATGTAGCAGTTTGACCTGACGCAGGTATTGATTAGAAACTGCTACTGTAGCTAGCTAGACAAGAGAAACACGAAGGTGAACATATACTGAAGTGCAAAATGAGATTTAAAATGTATTTAGACTAAAAGTGGATTTATTTTTCTTAACCGTAGCGGTTCATTTTTATGTAGTGGTAGAATAGAAATATAATTTATTGCCCCACATTGGGAAAATTCAGGCGTACCAGTAGTGAAATGAAGGTAAATAGAAGGATGCATATTCAAACTAAGGTCAAATAAATTAATAAAAGACTGTACAATAAAGGCAAACGTACCACTTATGGACAATATTACTGTACAGTTGATAAAATACTATATAGTAAGAGAAATGTGCAACTGGGAAGAGTCAATTTCAAAAGTGTACAAACTGTATTTTTCCATAAATAAGAGTACAATAAATTGGAGAAATTAAGGAGTAACCTTGGAATGTAAAGACTTTTAGAGTTTGTTAGGAGCAGTAATGGTTACAGATTAACAGCTGCTGGGAATAAAAAAAAAGTTTCTTGAAAAAAATGCAACATTTCTGAATCTGAAAAGTGGAAAATTTGCTAGAAAAAACTCAGAAATTTTGAGATTAATCAAAATTAGCTTGAGAAAAATTCAAAGTTTAATGTTAATCGCAGATATTTTGAGGGGAAGAAATGGAAACATTTCTGAGTTTGAAAAGGCCAAAATTTGCTAGAAGATCTTAAAAATCTTTTTAGAAAAACTTGAAAATTTGCTTGAAAAAAGCTCAAATTTTGAGATCAGAATTTTCTTTGTAAAAAATGTGAAAATTTATTAGTTTTAAAAGTTGAAAATTTGCTAGAAAAAAAATCAGAAATTTCTAGATTAATTTCTGAAAATTTCAAGAAAAACATTCACAATTTCTGAACATTTTGAAGAAATTAAGTTGTTTTTCTAGAAAAGTTTTGAGATCTCAAAAGTTTAGATTTTTTTTTTTTTACCTAAATTTACTCCATTTATTAATTAATCACTTTTTTTTAGCACAGATCTGGCTTTCTGATTAGTTTATTTAAAATTTTAAGCAATAAAATAGTTTTTTGTTATCTTATTTTCCCTTATTTTTTCCAAGTCACAATCACAAACTTTAATGCATTTTTCTGGGATTTTATATGATAGACAAATATAAAATACCATAATTTATGAGAAATGTGCAGCTGAGTAATGTTATTCTTGGTGTAACCCTGCAGAAAGTAGCAAATAATATTGAACCACTGAATATTAAAGCTGCATTAATAAGCACTAATGTGTAAAATATCCATTTACTCTCCACTTCCGCCACTAGGCTTGGACACATTTAAGATTTTTCATGTTCTCTGCTCTCATTTAAACTTGTTCTCGTTGCGTAACTGAGTGTTTCTTTCTCTGCTGCAGCCAGAGAACGAGCCTCGTCCTGCTCAGACAGACTCCAGCCTCCGGGGCCTGATGAGCACAGGCCCGTTCCAGGGCCTCGTCCAGACCGCCATGCCTCGCTTCTTCTGCTTTCTGCTCCCCAGGGTGGATGCAGCTGATGTGGCTGCTGGGCAGATGCCCTCCTCCTCCTCCTCCTCTTCCTCCACTAGTCCTGCAGCCGGCTCTCTGCCAAAGAACATCGGGAAGCCAGAATTTCCAGACACAGGATGGCAGCGCATCAAGGACATCTTTGATCGAGAGTCAGTCTGTTTTCACCCTCAGTTTGATTATTTTGTGGTTTTATCGTCTGTTTAGCTTTATTTAAATGGACGGGACTCTTTTTTTGGGGGGGGAATTCATAATCATAAATTAATCATAGCAGGGTTTTCAAAGAAACACACTGAACATATTTGTGGGTTATGCAGAAAAACACAAAGACTTGTTCAGGATTATAACTCTGCTGTTTAAAATTATTCATCATGATGCTGCCACCATCTTTTCTATGCTGTACAAGTCATAGTTCTCCTTTCTTCCTTCCTTTGTTTCTCATGTTCTTCCTGCTTCCTGTCTTGTCCTCCTTTTCTTTCTGGTATCTTTTATTCTTTTCCTTCTTTCCTACATCCCTCTATCTTTCTTTCAAACTTCCCTTCTGATTTTTTTGCATCCTTCACGTTGCCTTTCCTTCCTTATTTGATTCCTTGTGTCCTTCCTTCAACTCTTGTAATATGCTGCAGATTTTTCATAAATCCTTTTAAAAATGTTAGAAATGCATTAAAAGATGTAAATAAACAAACATGTCATCTCTTTGAAGTATTGCTCTCATTTCTTTAGTGAATTTGAACCAAGTAGTTTTGGGTGAAACAGATTTACAAACAAATATGTTTTTGTCTTTAATACTAAATGTATATATATTTCCTTTTATAACTTCTGTTCTGAATGTGATGTATTTTTGAGCAAAATGCATTTTTAACTCTATTCTCTATTTAGCAATTAATCGATTACTAAACTAGTTGATTATTTCAATAATTGATTAATCGCGATTAATCGATTCAGTTCTGGTTGATTTTTTTCTTGTTTTTTTCTGATTGTAGTGAGATGCAGAGACCCTCAGAGGAAGTAATGACCGTGATGAAGTGCGGCATTCTGGGAGCTTTCACCGGCTTCCTGTACGGCGGCCTGCCAGCCGCGCGCCTCGCCAGGCAGCGATACATCCAGATCAGCCAGGCGGAGATGTATATGAGTCGCGTGGAAGCAGTCGTAAGTGAATCCTCATTGGAGTGTGAACTGTCCTACTAATCGGTTTTGATCGTCTGAATTTAGCTTTAAGGGATATTTTATGAATTTCTCACCTTTCCCACATGATTTTTCCAGGAAATTGCTGTAAGATTAATAAGAAAGTGTATTTTTAAGATGTCATAATCTCTGATTTTTGCAGTGAGAGGAGTAAAAAATAAAAGCATCGTTGTTGTGTTTCCTCTTAGCGCTCCGCTCACAACGCAGCGATCCGAGGTTTCCTACGGTACGGCTGGCGATGGAGCTGGAGAGTCTCTGTTATCGTCACTTTGTTCAGGTGAGCAGAATAAGTGGATCATTTATGACACCTGAGGGTTAATTCACAAGGAAGGAAATCGATTTTTAATTAAATCCTGCAGGACGCTTCCCCTGATTCAGCTACGGAAGTGTTTATTAAAATCTGCCTGGAAAAAGTTGATGTTTTTACAAACTTCAAAGAATTTTATTGAGAAAACAATCAATTATATTAATTATGTAGATAATAAATGGTTGCTGGTTGAAATAAAATAAAAAAATCAAACAAGAACAATTAGAGCATCTCTAAATGAAACAAAGTAGGCCTGTCGTGATAAATTAATTCATTGCATAATAAATTAGAATAATGTCCATAATTCCCATTTGCATGATTTATTGTTCTTTTCTTTTTCTAAAAGCTGGGTGATAAAAGTTTTCAGTCTGCTGCTTTAGTCTCGGTTGTTTTTTTGAAGGACAATTTTGTTTACAGAGACTTTAAAACTCATTAGGCCCGAGCAGCTAAGCGCTGCGAGAGCCTATTGAAACTGTACTGTTTATTATTATTAGGCCCGAGCAGCTAAGCGCTGCGAGAGCCTATTGAAACTGTACTGTTTATTATTATAGTTCTTGTTTTATTTGTTGTTTTGTTTCTTTATTTTGGATATTTAAAATGTCTTCCAGTGTTGAATATTCATTAGAATTTAAAGTTTATCTTTGACGACATGTTTTTACATTATTATTAGCATTATAGTTTCTTAAAATAGTCTCAAAATGACATTATTGTTTATCGCAATAACATTTAGGACAATTTATCGTAATGAAAATTACAAGCAATTTTTCTACATACTTCACCCTTTTCCTGAAAACTGCTACATAAAAATTACAGTAAAATGCGTTTTTTGTTGTATTGCGATAAAATACTGAAAAATTCAAGAGTTGTAAAGGCTTTATCAAGATGCTGTGTGATGAATAATGAGGAAAACTAACAAATTGAGAGTTTATATTACACATTTGTTGCTTTTTGTGTTCAGTTTGTGACTCTGTTCACTCCTCTCTGCTGTAGCTCCGTCAGCACCGGCCTGGCTGTGTACAGGAACAAAGACGCTGTCAGTAATTACGTTGCAGCTGGAGGTGAGTTGCTCCGTTTATCTGACCTAATGTCAAAATAAAACCTTCCACTGTTACATGACGTCATACTGAAATCAGTTTTTACATCACTGAGCGTTTAAGTAAATCAGGCGGTGACTGATGATGAAACTCTCTCTCTCTGTGCGCAGCTGTCACGGTCGGCCTCTTCAGGCTGAACCTGGGCCTGAGAGGCCTGGTGGCTGGGAGCGTCATCGGAGCCGCGCTAGGGTAAGAGCCGCTTCTCGTTTCACATCGATGAAGGATTCAGTGTTTTTAACGCGACACAAAGAAGAAGAAAGGACAAATAATTCAGTCTGTAGACGTTAAAATGTGATTCCTCAAACGACCAGCAAGAAAAAACTGTAGCTGTGTTTCTATTTACCATAAAAAAATAAATTTACTCAAAGGAAACTTGCCAAATTTGACTCATTTTATTAAAATGCACCACAGGAAACCATCAGACTTTTAATTATTTTTTCTTCTTTAACGACTCAATTTAATTGTTTTTGCTGAGACACAATTTGATTATGTTCTGTTTTGTCTTTATTCCTTTTTTATTTTATGTTATTTCTGTTGCTGTTATTTTTCTTATCTGGTTATTTTGCATTAATTTGTTGGAATGCAATATTTATTCTGTGTGCACTAATTGCTGATAAAAACACACTAAAACAAAACTTTACAACTTAGATATTCTCTGCACTATAAAGCAATTTCCCCTTGAGATCAATTAAATATATTATTTTCTATTTTATTCTATAGCCGTATTGTAATAGTCAACTCTTTTTTGCATCACACAAGTCATGTGATCAACATCAGGATGTTACTACTGGCAGAAACGACAAAGAAGACAACAGGAAGTGGTTGGATTATGATGTTTTTTGTCGCAGTTTATAAAAAGTTGAGTTGAATCCAATGCTCTTCTGTAAAATGGCCGACTATAATTTCCCCAAACGCCAAAAGTAGGCGGGACTTGTCGCTTCAGCGCCTCAATGTTTCCTCTGAAAATCTCATGTAACTGTTTATATCCGACGCTGTCATTATTTTTAATAACTTATCACATTTAATTTCATTTTTTATTTAACGGCAGCACTTCAACTGAAAACTGTTCTCAGACAAATACTCGTAACGGAGACGCAGCGAGAGTTTTTATCCCTGTGCTTACTTGTCGTATTTCCACTCATGCTTGTGAACAGTTTTTGCTTGAGAACAGACGGCGCTCTGGCAGCCAGCTGCGCCCCTCGGCAGCCCTCTGCCGCCCAGCTGCAGCTCTGCCTCCATGTCTGCTCCCGCTGCCAGAGGGACTCATCTGCACCGCAGTTGGCCATATTTTTTTGGGTACTAGAGTAAAAAACGCCAGCCAAAGCATCAGCTGCCCCCTCAACATGGACACCATTACCGTTTCCTCCTTCACTCCCATCTTCTGATTTACATTTTTGTTGCTGACTTCACTCGGGGTGAAGCAGGTTGTGATTTAAAGGTTTAACCGGAGGATGGATTGTTTGTAGTTGTTGTTGTGTTGGCTCTGGACTGCTGCGTCCTGGGCTCTCTGTGCCTGAGCGGGCAGCCACCTGGAGCGTTTGATGTGAAGTAGGTGAGGTGGAAACGAGGCAGAGTAGTGATGGGAGGTAGCCGACTGCATCGCATCATGATGCTCCAGAGCTCCGCTTAAAGCTCCCGACATTAATGGTGGAGAAGAAGGAGAGGTGAAATGAGAAGCCTGGGTGTTTATTTACTCTTATAATGAAATGTTCATTTCAAATTCATTGTTCTAAAATGTGATTTTACATTGTTTTGGTTTAAACGGAAAGGAAACAGTAAAACAGGTCTCTTAAAGGGGCAGTAATATGTAAAAATGTTCTTTGTTTTTTCAGCTTTACATCATGTTTCAATGTTATTTCCTAGAATGTTGCTTTGATTCTTTTATGCATGTTTGAGAAATCCTATAATCTCCATGGCAACCATTCAGCTGTGAAAACGCCTGGTTGGATTTAGCCCCGCCTTCGAGGTGTAGCTCCTCCCCCACTCAGCTCCTTCAGACTAGTCAGCAGCAATTAGCAAACACCTGGTGGAACATCTGTTGAGCTCGTTACAGTCGCTACTTATCAGTGAAGCGCTAGTAAAAAAAAAACATTAAAGGGTTGTGATGAGTTCAGAAAGAGCAGGAGTTCTTAAAGAGACAGAGGCCCAATTTCAAAATGTTAAATCAGGAAGTAGAATTTCTTTTAAGTCATGTTTGATATGTATAACATCTTTATAAAAACTGAATGCAACACAGATAAAAAGATACAATGTGGCTGGAAAATACATAATTCTGCCCTTTTAGCACTGAGTTTCCTTTTATTTATTTTCTACAAACACACACCGTATCATAATTCACCATATCTTAAAATTTGTCTCTCCACAGGATTCCTGTGGGCGCCATGGTCATCGGCCTGCAGTCTCTGACAGGAGAAACCTTTAGAGAGCGGAGGCGGCGAGAACGACGAGAGCTTTACGAACTCAAACTCGCAGAATGGTAAGAAAAATATTCACACATAGGAGAGGATATGCGTGAATATTTGTGTGTTTGTCTCAGGCCCAGTAGGTTGACTTCACATGTGTGTGAAACCCTAATCCTGTGTTCTCTGTGTTGATCCGATCAGGTCGGCTCGTCTGCAGCTGACCGATGAGCTGATCGATAGTTTGAACATCAGCGTTCAGCCAGAAGAAACCAATAAGGACCTGGAGAAGATCGAGGAGCTGCTCAGTTTACCGCGCAACAATGACAAAAACTCAAGCAGCCAATCACAGTAGCCGATTGGCTGCTACCAGGAAGTACCAGTACTTCCTGGTAGTTTCAACTCTAAATGTCGGACATGTTCTCAGTGAAGGGGTCAAAGGTTGCCTGGACTCTCGATTTGAAGAATCACCATGGAAAACTCGCTGTCCAGTGTAAAAACAAAAAGAACATTATGGTTTAAAAATCCTTGACATCCACTGCTGTAATTAATCATAGGAACTAAGAAACGTCCAACAAAATTCAAAAGTAAATGAATATATTTACTTTTCAATCTTAATAAATTATTTTTAATACTGTGAGAATCTTATTTATTTTTAAAAACAGTTTGAGGTCTTAAAGTTTGTGCTTGAAACTCTTTGCTTCACAAAACATTCGTTGTTTCATGTTTTCCTTCCACTCAACTTTCCTTTAATATATTTGGAAAGTATAGCATCACCTTTTAGTACCTTGCTCTCCTCATGTTAGATCAGTAAAAGTCAAAACTCTGATCTTTCCTACAACCGTGTGCCATGACTTTTTATTAGCAAGAATCCATTTGGGAATATATTTAGAATTTCTTGTTTATTTTAAATATTTTCCTTAATAACTTCTTGTAGTTGGTGATCAGCTTCACTTCGCCTCATAACTGCTAAAACGATGCAAAGTGAAAACTGTGGATGAAGTAGTTAAATATCAACCAACAGTTTGGCAGTATTTTAGATATTTAAAACCAAAAAATAATGAATAATGATAGATTTATTGTGTTTTTCAGCCTTTTTAAATGTCATAATAGCTTCTTTTAGATTTAAAAAATGGACAAATTAATTTCTTATACTTTTAAATTAAATTTAGCTCATCAATCATCATATTACTGATTAATCTGTCTTTAAACAATACGCAGCTTTTCCTGAAACATTCGTTTTGTCTTCTTTCCTTTTTAAAACCTTTGTAAAGTCATGTTTTCGCAGTTTGCTTTTCTCTGCCTCCTGGGCTTTTTTAGCAAATAGGTCACACAAATCTTCGGCCCCTGGTGTAAACAAGATGCGACTAATCAGCAGCTGTGGCCCCTGATGTGGCGGCGGTACGATGTTTAAAGCTTCATCTGGACAGAGATGTTGACGTAAATCCTTCACACAGCAGGTATTTGTTTATTTACATCTCCTATAGATGGGAAAATGTTTTCACTTCTTTGTATGTTAGGATTATAGTGACAGTTAAACATTCACTGTTAAAAAAACACGATTCTTTGCATAGTTTTCACCACTACTTCATTTTAAACCTTGTATTTTTAAGAACTTCTGAGGGAAAAATAGCAAAAAGTAGCAACAGCAGATATTGTTGATAAATTAGCAATGAGCGCCCTCTGGTGGTGGCTCTCTGGAACTTCATACTTGTTTATGCATTTGCTTTCTAATGAAAAAATTAATTTGCACCTTTGGTTTAAAATTATTTTGAAGTCTTAAAATGCTTTTAATGCAGCAAAAAGTGTAGAAAATCCCATTTTATCGCAACTTTATTGTGTTTTTATTCTGCTCTTGATGACTTGGGACATAAATTATGGTGACTCAACCAATTTATTTTAAGGATTATATGGATTTGTAATATGTGTTATTTCTACAGTTAGGGAGGTAAAATAAAATTCAAAAGTACTTTATTGATCACAAGAGGAAATTAAATGTTACTGTAACTCGTATTAATTCCGATTCTTCAAAGAGTTATTGTAGATAGTGATGGCTTTTCTCTTGTAGCGGTCGGAAAAGTTTGTTGCTAAAGAAGCTAGTTGTTCACAAAGTGCTGACATCCATCTTATTGTAGAAAGTTGAGTGGAAGAATAAAGTGTGGTTAAAAAAGAGAAGGTGTGCCACCAACTAATCCACCTAAGAAGCTTCACCTGGAGTCGACGCATCAAGAGTTTTGAAGCCAAGTGTGACGTTTCTACAGCCGGTGACAAACTGGGTGCCGGATCATCTACTGGTTCTGGTCCACTGGGTTTTCTGAAGTCAACTCGGACATCTACCAGGACATTCCAGAGCTCTTCAGGCTTCCTTCTGCTGAAAAACGTTATGGAGATGCTGATTTAATTTTCCAGCAGGCCCACACTGCCCAGCATACCAAAACCTGCTTCAATAACCTTTCAGTTAATTGATCGATTGGTGAATTGATCTGACCTGAACCCCATAGGAGTATTATCAACAGGAGCAGTGCAGATGACCTGAAGGCCATTGTCAAGGAAACCTGGGCTTTAATACGTAGCTCTCATGTA
Source organism: Poecilia formosa (assembly GCF_000485575.1). NCBI lineage: Eukaryota > Metazoa > Chordata > Actinopteri > Cyprinodontiformes > Poeciliidae > Poecilia > Poecilia formosa. The sequence continues at coordinate 258,773 of NW_006800444.1, read as the reverse complement.
ACGTCACACTTCTGGCAGCCATCTTAGTAGGCAGTCGCTATGGAGCCACAAGCTTAGAACTAGCTCTCGCTTCATTCCTATCTAACTTACAAACAATATAAGTACATTACAACTATTAGACAATTATAGAGTACTCACCTCTGTGTTATACTAAGATAAATATTTGTGATATTTACTCCAGCACGAACTAGCAAGATTATCTTAGCTAGTGTAGCTTTTATCTGCTAGCTAAGACAGACATGTAGCCTACGTGTGTGTTGCTACATGTACCAGTCACATGAACCTGGTTATTCACCTGAAGAGTTTCACAAATTCATTTAAACATTGATTCTCTGTCTTATGTAGGTTGATCCTGACAGCAGCCATTTTGTTTCTCTCACTTATTGGTCAAGAGTGTTAAAATATTTATTTTCTGTTGGTCTGGAAGCCATGGTTCATCTATGCCAGGGGTGTCAAACGTACGGCCCCCGCCGAACGATTTAGTCCAGCCCGTGGGCTAAATGCATTATCATTATTCATGAAAAAACATATACTTCGTTTAATTGAAAATCTGCAGTTCCTATACTGTCCACGAGGGGCGCTGTGTTTTATTCAGAGCACACAACATGATGCAACACTGCAGCGGAACTAACAGCAGATGGCAGCACTGAGCTTCAGGTTCTGTAAACAAGTTCGATTCTATCGGTTTACCAGCTTTTTATTTTGGCCCTGGCAACCTCATATTTCTCGTGCATGCTAACATACATACATGTTATGTGTGCAAGTTTTTCTATATGTATGCATTTTATGCATCAACAAATGTACTTAATCAAATGTCTGTTTAAAACAGCTGACACTTAGGATTTCAAATGTGTGAAGCCAGATAATTTGTTCAAATTGCTTCCCAGATGTTGAAAATTGATTTTAAATCTTTTCTTAATTTTTGTCTGTTGTATTTTGTGATGCAGGACAGTGTTTTTAAGTTCCAAAAACTGTGAATAAATGTTTTGCAACATTGTACAATCACTGAGATCAGTTCTTATGCATAATGCACTTAAATAAATGCTTAACTGAGTAAAAGTATTGTTGAAATTGCAGATACCTTTCTTAAAAACTGAGATTATTCATAATATATTTTGTAAAAGTGAAATTCGTTTAATATAAAAATCAACAACAAGTCCACTTTTATTGGTTCTATTTAATCTTGCAATGAGTTTACTTGTGTGGCCCCCTGCAGATCAGATTAAGCTGTCTGCGGCCCCTAAACCAAAATGAGTTTGACACCCCTGATCTATGCCTTACGTATGTGTTTGCCTAACATGGCGCCCATCACTTCCGGTTCAGACTTGTGGGAACTTTGAATTTCACAAAATACGATCTTCTTCATGCTACGCCGCATTGATGCAGTAATTCATGTAACCGACTATGGAGGCATTGAAATTAAAATACTTTGTTTTCTGTTTAGAATCTCTCTTTTTTTATTAATCTAATGTAATGTTGTAACATTTCTGAGACTGAATATTTGGGTTTTCATTTTCTGTAAACCATAATGACCAGAAACTACAAGAAATAAAGGTTCTCTGCATTTGTGTTGAAATGTCCCACAATTTGAATTGAGATGTCAAGTTTGCATCAACCTGTTGATTGAAAACTTTCCAAAGATGTTGAAATAACCAATGAGTGGATTTGGAGTCCAACTTTTTGTCACCATCGTGTTTTCAGCAACAATTAAATATTATGATATACAGTCGAAACTGCTGGCTCCAAAAGCAGAATTCATAATTATATTTTCATTCAAGTTGTCTTTGAATCATAAACCTGCTCAATGTTTACGAGTTTGCACTGATCAGCTGTGAATGTGCCCCATGCTGATCACATCTGTTTGAATTTCTCTGTCTAATGCGAATCTTATGTTCTTGTAAATGTGGATGAAGCAAATACAGACGTCTGACACAAACTGTTTTCTACCCAGAAATATGAGGGTAAATAAAGTTACACAACTGTAACATAACATTCTCACAATTTCATTTACAAGATGGTGTGTTTCTGTTTCAAGCCTGGTGCACAAATCTTTACAGAAATACTATAAAACTTTTGCATGTGTGCTGGTTATATTTATATTTTGGTTTAGTTTCAACTAATAAAGTTTTGTAGGATCATATAGAAGAAAATATGAAAAGTCACTGTTGTAAGAATCGCTATATATTATTGTGTGGTTCCTCCTGTCAGGACAAAACCAAACGTCTAAATCAAATGTTACACTGTAAAAACAACATTGTATCAGGTATTTTGGTTTAGTTTCCACTCCACAGATTCATAGTCATAATTTCGACTTTCAAAGTCATCTGACTTTGAATCTCATAATTATGACTTCGAAAGTCAAAATTATGACTTCCTGTTGGTCTTATTTTTTCTTTCATGGCAGAAATGGGCTTCCATACACAAGTTTTTGGTTGAGTCCAAGTTTTTTTTGAAACTCCTGTTTTTTTGGTTGAACTCAACGTTTCTTGATGAAACACAACTTTATTTGCTTGCTAATCTCACATGAACATTCTGGGCGGGGCTTAAGGACGAGCGATGTAAGACGCGTTCCGATTGGTTAGCGCTGACCTAAGCGGATGACTTCCTGAGATCTCAGAACTTTTTTTTTTTTTTTTTAATTAAATGATGATAACAAACAGTATACAAAGACTCGTAGAGGTACAAAGAACATTGCAGCCTAGTTACATAAAAGAATAAACAAGGCGTGGGGCTAAAAAATAAAGATAATGACATTAAGGCAAAAGAAATAAAAGGCAAGAGAAATTAAAACAAAAGAAGAGCAGAGATACTTGCGGTTACTTTTTTT
>NW_006800444.1:233166-234963 GCF_000485575.1 Poecilia formosa | reverse complement strand
AAACTCTGATTGTTTTTGTGTTTTACTTTTTTAACTCCATGTTTCATGTTTTACTTTAAGTTTTCTAAAGAACGTTAGGACTCGATGTGTCACTTCAGGCTCTTTACTCTGATTTTATTGACTTATTCAGACCTCAGAGAATCACTGGGATAATGTGCTGATTGGTTCATGTTTGTTTTTATATTTATTCTAATGTAATGTGGGTTATTTGGTTATAAAGATTTTAATAATGTTCTTTGTACCAATATAATAACTGCACCTTTTATTTTAATCCTTCATGCTGTCTAGCTTTTTGTATTGGGATAAACAGAGAAATTAAAATATATTTAAGTTTCTATTTTTACTTTGACATGTTTATTTAGTAATAACAGAAACATCCTGTTCAGTTGATTTCAGCTTTTTTAAGCTTCTTATTTAGACAACAGTTTATTTTGCATTATTTTGACCAAGTATATTTAAATAAAATACACAAGCTAACTGGTTTCCAGCTTCAGACTAGCAGGTTAACTGGTTCCCAGTGATATAAATGAAGGCAGATTCTTCTCCTGGTTCACTTCAATGTTTTCTCTGTCAGTGTGAACGAGAAGCAGCTCCACAGAGACTCTGAGCTATGCTAGCGATGCTAACAGATTTTAGCAGCAGCTTGTTTTAAATACAAACTGATTATCAGGAGCTGCAGATCTAAACTCTGATGCTGAACAATGGAGTCTGTCCTTCAGTTCACTGATAATCGGTCATAATTTTATAATTAAACCGATTCATCATTGAACAAGTTTGAAGGATTTTTAGTGTGTAGTTACAATGTGTGACCACAGGAGAGCGGTAGAGAGCGAGTCTGGCAAAAACAAAAATGTAAAAATAATCTTCTGTTTACTACAGTTTAATATTTTTAAAAGCTTCATTGACTTTTTAATTGTATTAATTGTTCTTTTGGTGGTTCCACCTGCTTGAGGTCCTGATCTCAGCTGGTTGAAGCTTATCAACAATAAATGTTTTTAGTTTAAATGTTTATAGTTTTTCCAGACTTTGACTCAAAATTACCCAGGGTAGGATATTTTCATCTAAACTGGCTCAGAGTTCTGGTATCCCCAGTTGCAGATGCTGTAAGTCTTGCATGGATTTTAAAAAAATAAATTTTACCAATTCTTTAAAGTAAAATTAATCAAAACAGTAAATAGTTTTCCAGTGTTGGAAGGTAAGTTTATCCTTTCATGATCTACACATATGAAAATGGTTCAACAGTCCTAAAGGTGCAGTCAGAACTATAGAGGAATCGTTTAACTCAAAGAACATTCATGTGTTAAAATGACCTAGTCAAAGACCAAACTTGAATTCAAAGCTAAATCAATAACTAAAAATAAAAACTGATGATATCCACAGACTCTCACCATCTAATTTGACACATAAAATCCAGACAAGCTCACATCAAAGGGCATTTTAGAGAGATTTTCTTTTTTGAGCTTCTTTAAGTAAGAGTCGTTTTATGGCCACTTTAAATCCAAATGTGCTGCACCTAGCCACGCTCCCCGACTCGACGTTTACACTTGTAAATGAAAATGGCTGCCAACAGATGTGCAATAGTATCCTTGAATAGTAGAAGTGGAACCTCCTTCACAACCATCAACAACGCAGCAAGAGGTTTCTGGATGGTAAGTTAACAACAAAACACTTGTGTTGGGGCTGGGCTCTGGTAGGGTTGCTAGGTAACGGGGCTGGGCTCTGGTAAGGTTGCTAGGTAACAGCGCATCATTTTCCAGACAACAAAAAACATTAGTCACCAAAAAAGACAAATGGGAG
>NW_006800444.1:224625-233156 GCF_000485575.1 Poecilia formosa | reverse complement strand
TACTTTAAGTTTTCTAAAGAACTTTAGGACTCGATGTGTCACTTCAGGATCTTTACTCTGAGGTCTGATATGCAAACCTCAGAGAATCACTGGGATAATGTGCTGATTGGTTCATGTTTGTTTATATTTATTCTAATGTAATGTGGATTATTTGGTTAATAAAGATTTTAATAATGTTCTTTGTACAAATATAATAACTGCACCTTTTATTTTAATCCTTCATGCTGTCTAGCTTTTTGTATTGGGATAAAGAAATTAAAATATATTTAAGTTTCTATTTTTACTTTGCCATGTTTATTTAGTAATAACATAAACATCCTGTTCAGTTGATTTCAGCTTTTTAAGCTTCTAATTAAGACAACAGTTTATTTTGCATTATTTAGACCAAGAATATTTAAATAAAATACACAAGCTAACTGGTTTCCAGCTGCAGACTAGCAGGTTAACTGGTTCCCAGTGATATAAATGAAGGCAGATTCTTCTCCTGGTTCACTTCAATGTTTTCTCTGTCAGTGTGAACGAGAAGCAGGTCCACAGAGACTCTGAGCTATGCTAGCGATGCTAACAGATTTTAGCAGCAGTTTGTTTTAAACACAAACTGATTATCAGGAGCTGCAGATCTAAACTCTGATGCTGAACAATGGAGTCTGTCCTTCAGTTCACTGATAATTGGTCATAATTTTATAATTAAATCGATTCATCATTGAAGAAGTTTGAAGGATTTTAGTGTGTAGTTATAATGTGTGACCACAGGAGAGCGGTAGAGAGCGAGTCTGGCAAAAACAAAAATGTAAAAATAATCTTCTGTTTCCTACAGTTTAATATTTTTAAAAGCTTCATTGACTTTTTAATTTTATTAATTGTTCTTTAGGTGGTTCCACCTGCTTGAGGTCCTGATCTCAGCTGGTTGAAGCTTATCAACAATAAATGTTTTTAGTTTAAATGTTTATAGTTTTTCCAGATTTTGACTCAAAATTACCCAGGGTAGGATATTTTCATCTAAACTGGCTCAGAGTTCTGGTATCCCCAGTTGCAGATGCTGTAAGTTTTGCATGGATTTAAAAAAAATTAATTTTACCAATGCTTTAAAGTAAAATTAATCAAAACAGTAAATAGTTTTCCAGTGTTGGAAGGTAAGTTTATCCTTTCATGATCTGCACGTATGAAAATGGTTCAACAGTCCTAAATGTTCAATCAGAACTATAGAGGAATCGTTTAACTCAAAGAAAATTCATGTGTTAAAATGACCTAGTCAAAGACCAAACCTGAATTCAAAGCTAAATCAATAACTAAAAATAAAAACTGATGATATCCACAGACTCACATCAAAGGGCATTTTAGAGAGATTTTCTTTTGTTCTTCCTATTTTGAGCTTCTTTAAGTAAGAGTCGTTTTATGGCCACTTGCCACTTTAAATCCAAATGTGCTGCAACTAGCCACGCTCCCCAACTTGACGTTTACACTGGTAAATGAAAATGGCTGCCAACAGATGTGCAATAGTACAACTGTACATCCTTGAATAGTAGAAGTGGAACCTCCTTCACAACCATCAAGAACGCAGCAAGTGGTTTCTGGATGGTAAGTCAACAACAAAACACTTGTCTTTTCCAGCAGACATTGTACAGCTGACCAAATGTGCTGGAGTTCAGCTTGTGTTGGGGCTGGGCTCTGGTAGGGTTGCTAGGTAACGGCGCATCATTTTCCAGACAACAAAATAACTAGTCGCCAAAAAAGACAAATGGGAGCGTTTTAAGAAGCAGTGATAACCCAAACACAAGTAAAAATGTGCAAAATGTGAATTTTGTACAATGGAGCCCCTTTAAATATCAAAACACTACATAATGCTTTCTTGAGGCATCGGATGCTAATGATAAAGATAATAGTGTTATTACTGGTACTCTCTGCTTTCAGTTTTTTATTTATGTCATAAAAAGCTAATTTTTCTCTTGATGAATATTGATTATGTGCCTCATGTAAAGGTTCCCTAAAGACATCTGGGCCGTTTCGTTCCACCAGAAAACCTACAAAACCTGGCAACAGTTGTTCAAATGTCACAATTACATTTACAAACTAAAGGAGCCCCTCTGGTCCGGTCCGGCTTGTTTACCTTCTGTGAATATTGATGAGCGAGGGACTCTTCCTGCTCATGGGGCCCGGCGGTAATTTGTCAAGAGATTCCCCATCAGCGTTTGGAGCAAGGCAGCCATTATTGCTTCTGTCGTTCAATCAGTTCACTTCTTTCCCCTCATTTCAACACTTCCCTGCTTTGAAACTGTTCAAATTCTGACTTTTTGACCTTTAATTTATCTGTAGTTCCAGCAGATGGTTTGCTAGGATCGTTTGAACTGCCTTTTGTCTGTGTGGGAAAACAATACAGGAGGAGTTGTAGCTTTTCACACTCATCTGTGAAAGGCCGTAAACACGGCAGAAGTTTCTGGCTTCAGATAGAGGGTCAGAGATAGCTCCTGGTTGGATGAGCAACGATACGCCTTATTTGAATAAATTAAAGATAAGAATACGCCTTCACTATAAAACTTTCCACATGGAGTAACAAATCAGATTTTGCTCTTGCAACTTCTCCAAAGACGTCTTTGCTTTTTGTTTGTCGTTTCCATCTTTTGTCTTTTTCTCTCTCAGGTAAATTCATGTGTTGTTTGTGCTCTGAGGTTTCTGATGTTTTGTGATGTGTTTGTCTGGTGATAGGATGCATCTGTCTTGAATAAATGCTGATTATTGTGACGCTGTTATCTCTGCGTGATCTCAGTCTTTGCGCACAGCATTTTTCTGAACCTGGGCATGAGAGAGGATTTAACGAGTCAAAAGGTTTTTAAAGTTCAATAATTTTTCCTCTCTTAACAAAACTCTGTAATTACATCCCATGTGGTTCTGGCTGCACACACCACCATCTTGTGGAGGGATTTCGCCGTTGCCAAGTTGTCTTTGAATCATAAACCTGCTAAATGTTTACGAGTTCGCACTGATCAGCTGTGAATGTGACCCATGCTGATCACATCTGTTTGAATTTTTCTATTTACTGGGAATCTTACGTTCTTGTAAATGTGGATGAAGCAAATACAGACGTCTGACACAAACTGTTTTCTACCCTGAAATATGAGGGTAAATAAAGTTACACAACTATAACATAACATTCTCACAATTTCATTTACAAGATGGTGTGTTTCTATTTCAAACCTGGTCCACAAATCTTTACGGAAATACTATAAAACCTTTAGATGTGTGCTGGTTATATTTATATTCTGGTTTAGTTTCAACTAGTAAAGTTTCTTAGGATCATATAAAGGAAAATATGAAAATCACTGTTGTAAGAATCGCTATATATTATTCTGTGGTTCCTCCTGTCAGGACAAAATCAAATGTTTAAATCAAATGTTAAACTGTAAAAACAACATTTTACCAAGTATTGTTGTTTAGTTTCCACTCCAAATGTCTTATTACATTTGGATTTAGAGAAAATTAACTTACAAGTAACTGTTAAGAAATAAACAGGAGCTTGTTTTAACTAAATAATTCTTATTATTTCACTTATTTTTTTTAACAAACTCATTTGTGGGCCTGATTGAAATCAACATCCTCAGCAAGCATAATGTAGATGGTACCGATATGCCTAAGGTTATCATCTGTTGGCAGAAATGTAATATAATAATCTGAATTATGCTGTCAATAGTAGCCTAAGCATCTGAAAATAATCTTTTTTTTTTTATTTTACCTCAGAATTTGTCATTTAATGAGGGTGGTCTCCTCTCTCATTCTGCTATGTCTCTATGTGAGCATCCTGGGCTGCTATTGTGTATCCCAGGATGGAAAAACTCACAAAATCTGATAAATAGGTCAATACAGCATCCTAAAGTCTATGTAAGTGTACATTTCTACTATTACTGATTAACTTTTTTATAACTAACAAACTAGACAAGAGTGACACNTGAGGGTAAATAAAGTTACACAACTATAACATAACATTCTCACAATTTAATGTACAAGATGGTGTGTTTCTGTTTCAAACCCGGTCCACAAATCTTTACAGAAATACTATAAAACCTTTAGATGTGTGCTGGTTATATTTATATGTTGGTTTAGTTTCAACTAGTAAAGTTTCTTAGGATCATATAGAAGAAAATATGAAAATTCACTGTTGTAAGAATCGCTATATATTATTCTGTGGTTCCTCCTGTCAGGACAAAATCAAACGTTTAAAAAAAATGTTAAACTGTAAAAACAACATTTTACCAAGTATTTTTGTTTAGTTTCCACTCCAAATGTCTTATTATATTTGGATTTAGAGAAAATTTACTTAACTGTTAAGAAATAAACAGGAGCTTGTTTTAACTAAATAATTCTTATTATTTCACTTATAAAAAGACATTTTCCTGTCAGTAGGTCTGTCACAATATAACATTTTGTCCCAGAAGTTATGATAAATAATATGGATGTTTTGAGATCATTTTCAGGAAATATAATGCAAGAAGACATTCTGAATAAACTTTACATTTTTATGAACATTTAACACTAGAATTGGAATACATTTTAAATATAAATATAAATAAATAAAACAATAAATACAATGCATTATGAAATCTCTGTAAACAAAACTGTCCTTCAGAAAAAGGTTTAGTTGAGACCAAAAACCAGTTTTTGGTAGTGTTGGGTTTTCTTGTTCAGTACTCATCTTTAAAATGAATCACACTTCTTTTCGTTAGACAGCTGCGTTCACTTTATTGCTAACGTTCAGCCTTCGGTTAACTTCATCTCTACTTCTCTTTGTTAGAACTGTGCTGCCTTTACACAAGAACTCACTCTCATTGCCTCCTGGTGGACAACAGCAGTACAACATGCACATAAACAACGTGACAGGATACAGAACTTGCAGCTTTACCTTTCAAAGTAAATTAGAAAACATGAACACATAACACAGAATAACTCAAAGACAAGTTAAGATGAGGACATATTCTAACAGGTAGAAAGAGAAAAAACAATAAATAGAGCAAATAGAAATTATTTTGTTTATTTTATATCAATCAGTCCCTCCAGTTTCTTGAGAATTATTGTGGAAATTCACGTAACATTAACATATCCCAGAACTTTTTTGCGTTAATACATAATTTCATACTTCTACTAAACAGTTCAAGTACAATTTTTATAAATGTCGGATTATAGTCCAGGATCTACAACGAATAAAATGTCAAATTTAGCATCATAAATAAGACATTAGCACCACAAACACTTTGATTTTTAAGAATTAATTCATATTTCAGTAGGTTGTGAACAGATTTTATCACAGTCGGCCCTTCAAGACCATTCAAGGTCTTGATTTGGCCCAAAACGAAAACACCCTAATTCTGTAGTCTAACGGGCCACATAAAAACCTACTGGGGGCCGAATTTGGCCCCCGGGCCTTGTGTTTGGTACGTTTGGCTTATAGGCTTATAAATGAGAAATACACACAAAAACAGTTTTGAGGTTTGTAGCCAATTTGCTTTGGACTTTTAATATTTTCTTCTCAGTCAACAGTTCAGGGAAAATGTAAACAAATGTTTTTATATTCTGTCACACAAAATATAAATTAAAAAGACTTTGTATTACCAAAATGTTGAAGCTGTATGAATCCTTTAGATGTCTGCAGTAAATGCAGTTCATCACATTTGGACTCATTTGCAGGAAAATAAGAGAGAGTAAGTCAAATGCTATCATGAATAAAATCACTAGTTATAAACTCCCTCAATTAAAGTGTAATAAATGGTTTAAACAAAGTAAGTATGATTCACCTGGTAATGACAGGAACTAAGAGACGAAACTGTTCTCTTAATGTCTTTGTTTTTCAGCTTGAGGAGACGTTTTCCTGGAGGAGCGGAGCGTCTAGGGATCGTCTCGTATGTAATAACTTGTTAGGACAGAACCTACACTGCAGGTATTTCAGTTTGAGCTCATTAAGACGTCCTCTTGTCTTAAAGTCACGTTACATCAGACCTCACAGAGCTCCATATGTCACAACACATCTGCTGTAATCACTCCTGGCCTCCTCACGTCAGGTTGCAGGTATTTGCACAGCTGAAGCAGTCAGGGCGATATGTACAACCTGTAGTGATGTTACAATTGACCGACACAGTCCTGTCATTTTATTCTTAGAAGTTGACTTTGCAGGACAGTTTTTTATGTCGCAACCAGAACCAAAGTAATGTGGATAAATTTCATTTCAGAACATGCCTTTTCAATTTATTACACATATCTGGTGTAAAGTTTATTAATGCCTTCATTCAGGTTCAGATATTTCACACATTGCCTCCGTGAGCAGATATTGACCTGGATCTGTTAATATGGGATTCTCTGCAGGACCTCAGATTTACAAGGTGAGATTACAGAGTCCAGTAGTGGAGATTGTTCAGCTGAAGCTTTGATGACGTGTGAGCCAGCTGTTCAGGAAAGTTTATGATGGGACAGGATGTAATGTCTCCCTGCAGATGTGGAGAACAATCAGCTTTATCAGGTCCTAAAATAGAAAAGGTCCAAGTATGTTTGTTTTTTTTTTGGCTGCAAGCAACTTTACATTATCAAACAACTATAGGACTTTAGCACGAATAATAAAGAATAATAAAGAGTGTAATGTACACATGTGGCTCTAAAAAAAAGTGCAACACAGGGATGAAGCACTTAAAAAAAGGATTTTTGTCAGTGTTCATGTTTTTAGTGTCATCAGAAGACACTATCCGTTTCCTAGCATCCCCAGTAGAGCCTAACCTGTCACCTAGCAACCCCAATGGTGCTCTAGCACGTTTGGTCAACTGGTTTTACTGGTCAAATGAATGATAACCTAAGCTACACATGTAGCTCATGTAGCTATAAATTATCTCTGCGTTTTAGTACAAGAGCCTTTCGTTTGCTGCCAATGTTGTAAAGTTAACTCTTGTTCTAAATCAGCGTTACAGTGTAAACATGTTTTCCACCTCCTGATTTTATTGTAAAATAAGAAGAAAATTAAAACTGTGAGTATTGAAATACCAGATTTGTAGTACGTCTGTTACTGTTCTAAAAAGGAAAGAGAGACAAACAGCTTTGATAAGTAAAATCTATCTGATCGACTCCAGGAAGCTAGAGGGAAGAGTTTATCAGTGTCAACACATTATTTTTGTGGTTATCTTTGAGTTGTAACTGAATATCCAATGTGAGTGGATGTTTAGGTGCTTCTTTAACTGATAGTTAGAGTAATGAGATTAAATCTAAACTGACTGCAGTCACATCTGCTAAAAGAAGCTTTGATCCCATTTGGATATTGGAAACCTAAAGCCAGAAGTGATGACATTGATTAGCTTGTTTCAGTTGCAGCTTTATGTATTTATAAAGCACTTTTGTTTCATTGATACATCAATCATTCAAACACATTTAACTGTATCTCAGCAAAACGTAAACATTTGGAACATCTATTATTACCTCGATTAATTATTGTCATTTTTCTCCTTGAAATACCAAAATTTCCTCTTAGCTTCATATTTCGGTCTGTCTGATTACGTAATTTTTAAATTATAATTTAATCAGAGTACTTGGGTAGACTTTCTACCAAATACTTTTGGATGGTTTCTTCTTACCTGAGTAAAAATATGTTGACGTGGTGCTAGTTTTACTTTAGGACATTGTTTGGCTGCTTTATCTGTGTAAAATATTCCTATTCTGAGCTTGAAGTCGCGTTTTAAAACTCAAACGCGTTTCTCATGTGATTGTCACGACCGCAGTCATTGGCTGGACNTGAAGTCGCGTTTTAAAACTCAAACGCGTTTCTCATGTGATTGTCACGACCGCAGTCATTGGCTGGACTCGGGTCACATGATCAGAAATATGTAAACACGAACCCAGAATCCGCAGTTCGCCTCAGTAAAAACAACCGAAAGCGAAGCTGATTATCCGAGGTAAACAACCTCACTTTCCCTCCCAGCTTTCCTCGTGTTTGCGCTGTTCCGTTTGCGCACCAGCTGACTGCAAAGGCGCAGCCGCAGCGAGCCTATAGGCTGAGTCTCCGCCTGCGTGTCCTGTCAGCGATTTGCTCCAGGGTCTGACAGGAGCGCAGCCGGCGGAGCCGATGACAGTCCGAGCATGGAGAACCCGGAGAGAGGAGGCAGGAGGAACAGGAACCCGCTGGCCACCGCCAACCTGCTTTCAAAGCTGTTCCTCTGGTAAGAGAAGCGGCGCGGCGCCTTATGCAGCCAGGAAATGTTTCTGTGTTACTGTTGTTATCATGACTCCAAACGAACCGGGGGTCGGTGCTGATCAGGTTTGGTTCTGCATGTCTGAAGTCTTTTGAAACTTTGTGAATAACTGCGGACATTTTTCTCTCCCCGCCGCTAAAAATATTCAAAATGAAAACAAGACTGTGGGACTGACGGCTGCGGTGAACGTTCAGTCTGTACATGACGGGCCACAATATGCAAATTTATAAGACGTTTCCAAACCACGTGTGGTTAAACATGCTTTGTAAGACATTATTGCATATGTAGCACTTTTAAAACTGTATTAATTTAACTTAATTT